>NW_027466501.1:5732500-5927500 GCF_050575085.1 Anarhichas minor
TAGAACCTTTCAGATCACTCTTTGACAAACCTTTGCACTGAGTGCTTCTGAGGTGACATATGAAACCAATCCAACGTTTTCTTCTTCCATTTGTGAGCAACAGTAGCATACAACAACCCAAAGCTACAGTACATTATACCACTAATACGGCACAAAAGCAGCTCTGTGGATCTACTGTTTCACATCAAACTAAGTGGAAGTGAGAGTCACATGTTCATCATTTCCATATTTTGTAGAATTTGATGTTTACAGCACAAGAAGCAACCACAACAGCTGAGTGGTGAAAACAATGTGGAAGTTGCAGTTCCTCTAATAGCTCATAGATGTTCCACAATAATCGGACTACATGGAAATGAAAGAGAAGACCGCCATGTGCAATCTTTCAGTACTTCTTATCAGAGTCCAGTCTGCACACCGAAAGTCAAGTTGCTACAGCGTCACCAAATATAAGCTGCTAGCCCCCATCAGCTCATTGACCCGAAGAGCATGAGTTATATTCACTAAAGAACGTTGAACTGACTAAAAACACTTCATCGATCACTTCTGGAAAATTGAGGATATTGCTGGTGATGATTTTTCATTTTTTAGAGGGATGATGTCAAAGCTTTATTGGAAAACCTAAATGGAAGCTGTGGATGTAAAAAAGGAGATTCGGTACTGCCCAGGTAGCGACTGCGCCACAAGCCTGTAAATAGAGGTGAGGAGCCAAAAGGCTGGTAGCTGTTGTTCCATTGATAAAATATCAAGGCTTAAAAGGGCTACATTTAGGAGGGTGTTTCTATTGATTGACATGTGTCTCACTATGAATGACACTCTTTTGTGCAATGCAGCATTGAGCAGTAACGCCCAAATGGGTGACATGAGTTCCTTTGTGCTGTAAACAGGTTTTCATTTCATTGAGACATGCTGGGCCTTGTTCACCTAAGTGAAAGTGAGCAATATTCTAAAACGATAAATGAGAAGCTGCCATGTTTCATACCAAGCCAAAGCGTCTTTGACATGCTTTGGGGGAGTGCAGGAGCAATTACTAGCTATACAGAGCGTCACACCTTAGTAGGACTTTCAGGTTTTGGTAATCACAGAAAGATGTTTTTAGGAAGACATGGCAGCAGCCCTGAACACGGAGTGCAACCACTCAACTGGAAATATGTCTAAGTGCTCCATGTTTCAGTTCTCCCTGAAACAGCAGTGGTTTGGGCTGAAGATGCAGTCGTCACAGAGCAGAAACCAAAGGCCAGCAGTGTCTCTTCCTCATATTCCACTGGACCTTTGCACGCTCTGAACTCAGGATTGCGTCAATGTTGAATCAGTGTGGTTTCAAACCAAATGCTTAGTCTAAAGTGTTGCCAAGTGATGACATTTCATCATCTGATTCTGTTTACTCCAGAGTGGACATTATAACAGCAAAGCAACACGTCGGCAACTCGTGTAAAGAGGAATCCGCACAGGCTTTACAATGCAACCGAGGATAGGAACATATTCCAAATGGACGCTTGAAGATCAAACAAAGACAGGAGAAGTTTGACCCCCACCCTGAAGGGTTTAGCCTGGGGAGTGACCGCCTGTCAACCGCCGTTCAGAGGGCAGCAGTGTCCTGGTGTAGAAGAGCCAGGATTACAATAATGAGCTGGTAGAAGAGTGACTGAGCAGGAATTTGGGAGGAATTTGAAGGATTTGAAGAAGTGATGATGATGCAATTTTGCTCAGGGAATATGAGACTGGGACCAATTGTTCACAGTCAAATGCTGCTCATTGTATTCAAGACTGAGAATGTGGTAGCATGCATCCTTAGCCTGCAGTCCAGTGTGAGTCAGACAATCCCAGAGGAGCACCAGTGGCTGTCCGATCACACCTAACGTCCTCTATCAATGCCCATCCTCACTGTCACTAGATGCACACTCTGTTACTAAAATGTGTCACGAATGACAAATTCTGACCACTTTCCCCCCGAATCACAAGTCCTGTAGTTTGACTATGTTCAGAGAATAAGAACATATTTGTGTTCCACCAAACGACCAGAGAGGAGGCTTGTGCTAGTTTTCTGGAACATTGATGAGATGGTCCATCAATTTGGTCAGAGAAGCATCATTTACGTTCACTCGACACCAGAGCTGCCAGACATGTATTTTGGAATGTAACCCTATAACAAGAAGCAATGTCTGCTTGTGGAGCACAGGTCCAGTCCAGATTGGGGTTGTGTTGTTGCATAAGGCTTTGGGCTTGGATCAGTGTGAAGAGAGAACTGATGTGTTGCATTATCCTGGAAAACAAACAATCACTGCTAGATGAAATAAAGCAAAACTATACCTTCGGCTTTCAGTTTGGGTTCTCAAACAGGTTCAGTGGGCTCAGGTCTGAAGCAGCAGCTTCACTGCATGTTAAATAAGTTTTGGTAATTTCATTGATTGCAAACTTGTTGAGGGAATTAGCACCAGTTAAGTAAAACACCAACTAAGATGATTATTACTGCATTATTGTGCAACTATGTGGCCCTGTGTGACAACTAATATTGCTTTTATTTGACGTTACTTTGTGCCCACATGGTACATTCTCCTCATCAAACCAGCATCATGTAGAAAAGCTGGGGCTTTATTCCAGCAGAGAAGTGCTGGTCTCTGGCTCTACCGTGAAGCTGTCTAGGCCGATGACTGCTGTTTGCACGGCAGTTAATGAGAACTTCGGGCCAAAGGTTGTGGGGGGGCAGTGCTGACGTTTTTTTGCCCGTGGCCCTCTGACATTGTTAATCCTGCCATGTCAGTCCCCACTGCTGTAGACAATGTCATGCCTCCCTAACTGCCTCTGAACGGGCCCTGTTGTGATCCCAGCGTGTTCTCAATGTGTCCTGGCTGCATTCACAGCTGTCCACTGTCAGCCTCTCCTTCAGGTGACTGTCTGTGTTTGAACACGTGGAACTCTTCTTGTATATTTACATGTCCCTGTGCATGCATGCATACACACCGAGTGTGCATGTGCACATTCTGCATGCATTCATTCATACATACCAATGAGCAGCGGTTCTGCGCTATTTATAGAGCAGCTATATTAGCTCACCATATGTGTCAGCTGCTGCTCTCAAAATGGCCTCAGAATGCACGAGTAACAGCAGGAAGACTAGGTGGGAAAGTAGGTAGAAAGGTAGAGAGAGAGAGAAAGGTAGAGAGAGAGAGAGAGAGAGAGAGAGAGAGAGAGAGAGAGAGAGAGAGAGAGAGAGAGAGAGAGAGAGAGAGACACAGACAGACTGGGAGCTGCAGGGCATTTTTGTTGTCTAACAGGTCCACAAAATATACACATACCCAAATGTGCACATGGAACTGGAGTTGCTAATAGCACTGGAGAGGTTAAACACACACACACACACACACACACACACACACACACACACACACACACACACACACACACACACACACACACACACACACACACACACACACACACACACACACACACACACACACACACACACACACACACACACACACACACACACGTGCAGAACCCCAACAAGTAGAGCCTGTTCAGCACAGCAGAGCAACGTCTGAGTCACACTTGCTTGTCAAACTTGTGTCCCACTGACAGCGAGGACTTGTTCCTGAGCAAATCCCTCTACTGGAATGTGTGTGTATGTGTGTGTGTTAGGACGAGGAGAGAGAGACTAAGAGAGGGGGGGGAGGGGGAGAGAGAGAGGTGAAGGGCAAGAGCACAACTGATTGAAGCAGTAAGCCTCAACAGCAGGGAGAAAAAGTCAAGGATATGGAGCTATCCATTCACATTGTGTGTGTGTGTGTGTGTGTGTGTGTGTGTGTGTGTGTGTGTGTGTGTCTGTGTTTATACGCATGTATGTGTGCGTTACAAAACGAGCAAACAGAGATATTAATGAATTCCTCCAGCAGGGCAGAGCGGCAGAGAGGTGGGCGTTGATGAGAGCTGAGGGAAATCTCTGTGCCTGCCGACCAAACAAAGCAGCCCCTCACCGCCTGAGACGGACACTCAGACTGCCTCTCTCCCTCTCTGCATCCAGCAGCCTCTTCCTGTCTCTCTCTCTCTCTCTCTTTTCCATCACCATGCATTCCAACTCACTTGATGAAGCAGCGAGCTCCCTCGAATGTGTATCCTTCCTCCCATCCTGTTGGTAAATCTGTGAGGACAGGGGAGGGGATGAGAAAACACAAGATGCAGAAACATAAGCAGCTGTGCAGAGACACAAGCTGATTACACACACACACACACACACACACACACACACACACAGCAATGCAGTGTCTGGACTACAAATAGCTCGTTTGGATTGTGCCCTTTAACGTCATCTGCGCCCCCTCCCCAATAACCAGAGCAGATACTGTAGCTCCTCAATCCTTCAGTCTATACGTGCACTGCTCAGCCTCCAGCTGTTTGAACACACTTCTGATCTGCATGTGATGATGCCTCCCCACCCGTCACCCCTCTGTGTCTTGTATTTTGGAATATCGGCTGTGCAGCAACACACTACGCTGTTGTTGAAGCAGCCTCGGTGGCTGTACGTGTTCACAAACACTGTGTGTCTGCAGCCGAGCGCCGTTCACTGGGAAATATGTCAAACGCCACTGCAGGGAATCGGCTCCGTAATCGGCTCACGCCTACGTGACGGAACTTTTAAAAAGTGTGTCGCAAAGTGTCCAGGTGGAGCGAGCAGGAGGGGGGGGGTCGTGCGTAATGGTCCGCCAGAGGAGAGCAGAGAGGGAGCGGAGCAGAGGAGGCTGTTGCTCTGCTGCAGAGAGAACAAATCTCCCCTCATCGTCTTCCGCCGCTCTCTCCGCAACTTGTCGCCCTTTTTCTCCACCGTGACGCGTGGACAACCTTTCCCAGGTGCTGCGCGTGTGCGCGTGTTTTCGCAGATGAAGAACAACATATTCTCTGATCGTTTACCTGGAGTTTTTCTGTGCCCCGTGATTACAGCCTCTCCAGTAACTGGATGCAGCCAGGTTGTGCTCTTTGCTTCTTCGCTGTTGGTGGAAGAAAACGGGGAAAAGGTGAACAGAGAACCCAAAAAAAGACAAACAGGAAAAATGCGTCGGAGACATAAGCAGTGCGCATCCATAAATCCATGTGTCCGCGTCATATTTACTTGATGAAGAATATGCGTCCATCCCGAGTCACCCCATAACTCCAAGAAGAGGGGAGGCAGGAGAGCCAGTCCGGCTTAGGATCCGCCGCCATGTCTAGCTGAGAGCTCTACTGCTCTGGGTTACTACACACAAGGGCTGGAGTGCGCGGTGCCGTGCCAAGCGCGCGCACGCACAATCCCTTGCGCGCTCTTACAAGAGATGGGAGCGCGCTTCGAGGATAAAGACACAAGTAATGATTTTCTGCCACGTGAGGGCAGGCAGTGGGCTCATTTTTTTTGTCAGACGGTTTTATGGTTGTGTGTGACTACATAATAAACGTGCCCTAACATGTATACATATATACATATATAACATATATATATATATATATATATATATATATATTACATGTATATATATATATATATATATATATATATATATATATATATATATATATATATATATATATATATATATATATATATATATATATATATATATATATATATATATATATATATATATATATATCAGTGGTGGGCTGTCAGGGCCTACTAAGCCTTCTCTGCTGGCCTAAACAGAGTCGCAAAGTTATAGCTATTTTATAATTCTATAATTTTTCTTAAATACACTACATGTATTATAATTTATAAAAATATTTTCCCCATTATCTTATTTTCTCATTGCACAGCTACTGTCTTCCTCAGTTGATCTGCTTCCAGTGCAGCTTGTTTTAAGTAGAGCTTTTATCCAATCAGATCTCACCTCTGTGTCTCTAGGTAAGAAGAGAGGCCCGATGCCTGCAGACTCACAAGTGCATCCATGTGCAGTTTAAGTGAATGGGGACGATATTGTTGATTGTCATAGTCTTCAACCAATCAGATCTTTAGTTTGACATGTTGGGCGTATTCTTTGACGTGCCGGTGGTACCCAGGTAGCCTGCTAAGTACGTCTGCATTAACGTGCGCTGTGATTGGTCAGTGGGCCAGTGTGACTTTTGTCAAACAGAAAGCTAGCTAGCAGATCTTAGTGTTTAGTAAGAGTTCAGGTTGAAACATATGTAAGAGAAGTTATGACATTTTTAGCATTTTGCTTGCTGTAGATTCTTTTTTTTTACCTAGCTTTGTTTTTTTAACACTCAATGGCTGAAGGAGGAGAAATGGATTTGGGAGTTACTGACTTTGTTAACAAAGAAAGGAGGATGGACTTTGTCTTTAAGTGAAGGCAGCTTTGGAAAGTGAAGTGCTTTTGTTTTTACATCTGCAGTAGCGTTACTACTGTGTTCATTTGTCTATCATGTCGTTTTTATGAATAATATGAATGGCTCGTGCTCAGGCTTTGCCTTGTGTGTTCTTTGTGTGTTTTTCTGTAGCTCCTCACTCTACCTGTCGGCCACTCCCTCAGCACCAGTCTAACTCAGCCCCTCCCTCAGCACCAGTCCAACTCCCTTCACCTGTCCCTGATCACTAATCAAGCAGTCCCTCATCAGCACAACTCTCCTTACCTGTTCTAGTCACTATTTAAACCCCTGTCTCTCAGTCACTCACTGCCAGGTCATTGTTTGTGTTCATGTCTACCCGCCCGTTTTTGCTCGTCCTGTTCCCGGTTTCCCCATCTGCCTGCCCTGCCTCGTTTCCCGCTGGATTTTCCCCCTCGTCTCTTGTCTTGTGCTTGGACTCCCTGTTGTGTGGTAAATATTCCTTTTTGTGTTGAATAAAACGCCTGCTTCACGCTACTCTGCCTGGTCTGCGTTTGAGTCCTCCATCATGCCCCGTGACAGAATGACCTGGCCCAGAATGGACTCAGCAGACCACGGTTTGGAGTGCCGTCTCCCCGAGTGGTACATGGGAACCCGCCTGGCCTTTGGAGGGCCTCGGAGTGTCCGGAAGGCAGACCGTGACCTGATGGACATCCCTCTCAACCCTCGTAGGAGGCAAAGGCAGAGGAAGGGTCAGATTCCCGCTCCCGCTGGGCCGCAGCGGTCCCCCGCTCCCGCTGGGCCGCAGCGTTCCCCTGTTCCCGTCCCCGCTGGGCCGCAGCTAACTCCAGCTTCCCGTGTCCTGTCGGCGGTCCGACCGACTCCAGCTTCCCGTGTCCTGTCGGCGGTCCGGCCGACTCTAGCTCCCCGTGTCCTGTCGGCGGTCCGGCCGACTCTAGCTCCCCGTTTCCTGTCGGCGGTCCGGCCGACTCCAGCTCCCCGTGTCCTGTCGGCGGTCCGGCCGACTCCAGCTCCCCGTGTCCTGTCGGCGGTCCGGCCGACTCCAGCTCCCCGTGTCCTGTCGGCGGTCCGGCCGACTCCAGCTCCCCGTGTCCTGTCGGCGGTCCGGCCGACTCCAGCTTCCCGTGTACTGTCGGTGGTCCGGCCGACTCCAGCTCCCCGTGTCCTGTCGGCGGTCTGGCCGACTCCAGCTCCCTGTGTCCTGTCGGCGGTCCGGCCGACTCCAGCCGCTGCCTCAGAGCCGCAGCTATCCCCGGACCCGGCCGCCGCCGCCTCAGAGCAGCAGCCATCCCCGGACCCGGCCGCCGCCGCCTCAGAGCAGCAGCTATCCCCGGACCCGGCCGCCGCCGCCTCAGAGCAGCAGCTATCCCCGGACCCGGCCGCCGCCGCCTCAGAGCAGCAGCTATCCCCGGACCCGGCCGCCGCCGCCTCAGAGCAGCAGCTATCCCCGGACCCGGCCGCCGCATGCATTGTCCGTTAATGACGAAGCATCCCGTCATCGCGGGGTTAGGGTCGGACATTTGATTCTCTGTTTGGGCTTTTGTTTTCTTTAACAAAGCAAGAATGATGGTCTGGAGAAATGGGGATTGTGTGGTGATTGCTTTCGCCCTGTTTGAATCAGTAGGGAACAGCTAAATGCTGCGGGGAGAGTTTGTAGATTGTGTGCTGCTGTTGTTTCCCCGCTAAGCTAGTTTAGCTTAGCCTCCCTGTACACACGTGCGCGGCCTCAGCTGTTTTTTGTTATTGTTCCGGGTTCAGAGGTCACAGCCTGTTGTCTCCTACGTGAGCGCAGTCCACCAAAAACATATTTCCCACAATTTAAGCTTCTGCATTTTCCAAATGCACTAGTATTATTCAAACGTATTGTTCTGTTCGTAAGCCTCGTACCGAACGGTTTAATACGAATACATGTATTGTTACGCCCCTAATAACCTGTAGCTGTGGCGTCATAATGAGGTTATTAGGAGGTGGCTCAACTGTAGTAGGATAGCACTGAAGGCCCAGGTATAAAATGCACGGCCCGTCACTGATTGAGCCTTTGTGATCAAAATCACCTGCTCCTGTTCAAACATGTCACTGAGTTTAACTGTATTATTTAGAAGCATCCATGGTTCTGCACCACATTTATTCAGGTCCTTCATTTGATTTCTCACTGCTCTGTATAGTCATGTACTGATGTGTCTCTTTAAAAGGGATCACGGTATTATGCTCTTCTTAATGAAGAAAATGTAGCACAGTTCTTCTTAAATTCAACAGTATTCATACTTAGCATATCTTCAGTCAGAGCTGACTAATTACAAAAACCCCTTCTCAGCAGCCAATCAGCAAAATCCTTCAAAAGAACCGCCGGTTTAATCCTCAGACCCCACTTTTCTGCAGCAAAGCTCTAATGGGAGCTCATGACAGTGCTAATGTTCAGTAATGAAATATGGATCAGTCGCATGGGAGGTCACACCATGCTCAGCTGGCTGGAAAACCCCCCCGCCACCCAAACGCACCCCCCCCCCCATCTTCCTAATGATGCTTAACAAAGCACACACATGTTGAGTCATGAATAGCTCACACACACACACACACACACACACACACACACACACACACACACACACACACACACACACACAGAGGTCAAATGGCCTCCCACTCAAAGTCCTACCAAACACTGTAAATGTTACACATGTTAGTCAGGATCTGCTATCATTCTCCTTTACTGTTACTGTCAAGTCTCCATCCAAATTGAGTGCAAATGTAAACACATTTCTGGTGTACTGGCAATAGAAAATGTTCCTTAATATTAAATCCCATCCATGACTGTTACATAAATGTTAGAAGTTGGGCACATAGAGATAAACAGTTATTTCTCCAGTCAGGAATCACTAAACCACAGCAGAAGAAGAGAACTCAACTCGATGAGGTCATTAAAAGAGCTCCAGTTGATTTGGTCAATTTCCTGGTTATAAACTACATTTTAGTAAAAGTGAATGCTACCCTGTTAATAACTTGGCGCTTCAAATTCAGGATAACGTATTACCGTTCTAAATGTCGAGAAATGGCTTTAAATACTTGGGCATTAACAGCACAAGAGACATGCAGAACGTTTACCAAGAAAACCTTTCTTCTCTACTTGAGAAAGTCAAATTCGATCTGAAGAAATGGAAAACAATTCACTTATCCTTGGCAGGAAAAGTGAATTGCATCAAGATGAATGTGCTCCCCAAATTCCTTTACCTGTTTCAATGCCTTCCACTCTACCTTCCTAAATCTTTCTTTAAATGTATTGACAAAGATTTAATTTATATGGAATGGTAAGAAGCTTAGGTGTTGGGAAAAATCTAAATGACAAATTATTATGCATTTAATAATTAGTGAATGTTATACATTTAACAGAGGCTCATGTCCTCTGTAGTGTTTAAGGCCTGTGTCCTTGTGTGAACTTTCACTGACACTAGGTCTTCAGCAAATGTTTAGTCTATTAAGAAACAGTTGATTGCCGAAAGAACACTTCAGCTGTTTGTCCTGAATAAGAATGATAATAAACTTGTAGAAAGCGTCAATACTTACGCAGGGCTGATTTGCGACCATGACTTATGAGAAAGTGACCTTTGTACTAGAACGAATTGTTAAAGTGTCCAGATACGTAGACGCCTGTGTGAAACGCAAAATGTGTGTGTGTTACCCTGTGCCAGCCCACTGCATGTTGTTTACTTAGTATAAATACCAGAGACTCGGAGACAGATCTTCGAGCGGTCTTGATGTACATTCTGTATGTGAATCAACCCTGTCCCCTTCTTTGCAAAGAATAAATGTCCAGTGATTAATGAGTTTTACACCAGTCTCACGTGAATTTTTCTAACATAATGGTCCTTCGAGCCGGATCTCAATATCTCCAATTCTCTTCAGCTTTGAACCTGAAACCGTGCACGGGAGAGTCCAGGACTCTTGACAAAGACCTCCGCCAGATTCTCACACGACAATCCTTCGGTAAATTGAGAGGCCAGGATTTTGCTGAAGGGAACGGAGTGACGAGATCCTTTTGGTGAACCAGACTGGTGAGAATCATTTACTTTGGAAAATGAATTTTTCTAACACTAGGATATGTATAGAACTTCTACAGAGGCCTAAATGACCTAAATGACTAAGAGGCCGCCACTTCCTTAAGTGCCATGACCCTAACTTTCCAAACATCTCTTCAGTGTCAGACTTAGATGATATGCTAGAATTGAATTCTAGCATATTCTAAGAATTCCCATTCGACTCAAAAAGGCTCATTTCAAGAATACATGACTGTATAGCCTTTCTATAAAACGTAACCCTGGCGAAGATAAGGGCGGACTGGGAAGGTGAGCTAGGGGGTGACATAGAAGAAGACATGTGGAACGGTGCTTTACAAAGAGTGAATGACACTGACAAAACTCAGCATAATACAATTCAAAGTTCTGCATCGAGCTCATTTCTCAAAAGCAAGATTAGTTCAAATGTACCCTAATTCAGATGCTAGTTGTAACAGATGTCGTAACACCCCTGTCAACTTAACTAACTTGTTTTGGTCATGCCCTGCTCTGGCATCTTACTGGGCCGTGATCTTTAAAACACTCTCTGAGGCTCTGAAAAGACATAAAAACATCATGGCGTTTACGACACTTCTTGCTCGTAGAAGAATATTGTTGCATTGGAAATCAACAAATCCACCTAAGGACTAAACTATGTGGCTTAGTGACCTGATGCAATTCATACAATTAGAGAAAATAAAATACTCACTTAGGGGGTCACAGAACAAATTCTTCTCCACCTGGATCCCGGTTCTGACATACTTGGGGAAACTCAAAACTATGCCTGATACCCCCGAGCAGTACTTCTTGGTCTCTAGACCCTAAATCATGAGGCGCACAATAGACATAACTGATTTTTTTTTTGATTCATTTATAAATTTTACTCTCTTTCTGTTAGACAAGTAATAATTTGGGCACTCTGGTTTCTTCCTACAGGCCAATCCTGTTGTCATTTGATTTGTGGGCATATTGTGCTTGTATGATGTGATGATTGTATATTTACTTTGTAGAGTGGTGCAGGCGTGTCTACATACAGATGTACCGTGTATGTGTGTGTTTATCTATAATGTCGTCTGGCTCGGCGAAATGAGGTGACCTTTTTACTTATCTGCTTCTAGGTGGGCGTGGGGGGGGGGGGGGGACAGGTTTGTTGTTTGTTTGTATATGTTAACAAAAAGCTGAAAGACAATGGATGTATTAGTCAAAGTACATGTTTACTGTATTCTGTGTCTGCCAATATTTCCAAAAAAAAAAAAAAAGAGCTCCAGTCAAAGCTCAAACAATGGAAATCCATGTGGGGAACATGATGGAAATATGACCTGTTTGTTTCATGTATTAATGTGAGGAAGGTCACAGTCTCCTCATCACTCCACACAGATTCATGTTTTAGTCGCTTCAGTGGGAGCTTGACTGACATGCTTCATGTACGTCATGATTTAATTACTAAGTACGTTTTTATTGATACATCCACTTTCCAACCTCAGCCCCTTTGACATATTTCAACTTCTATTCCAAAGACTTTCCACTCAAGTGTTTTTAATTGAACGTTGAAAATATAAAGGGTGGATAGAAAATTTACATTTCACGATAAGGTACCCAGTTACATATTAATCCAAATGATCATACCCTTTCTTTGTTTCCATGCTCTACCTGCTACATTCAGTAACAACTGAACGATACAATAAAACAGGACTGTAGTTCAACACTCTCCCCAACAAAGTTCACTCAAAGAATGATAGTACACTAAGACTTTGAATATTGTAGTCCCTACGGGTCCATCCAGGTATCATTCTGGTTTATGATGGTAATAACTCTTTGAGCTTTTGCTTTGAAAAGCTGTCCAGGAAGAAATGATACACTGTATTAATATGACCATTAAATAGCCTTACAAATCAAAAAGTCTGTATTAAATAATTTAACAGTCTGTGTTTTTATGCAAGTAAGAGTGTCACGGGAGTTCAGGATCAGGACCTAATAGCAACCACAGGACACAGAATCTGGTACAAACTTATTTATTTTCTACCGGACATATGACAGGTATGTAGCTGTGGGGTACCCGTGGTCCGACACAGGATGCAGACCGGATCGACGGTGTGGTACCCGTGGATCGACACCGGAGGGCAGGCAGATTAACAGGTACTCGAGGCAGAAGACGATACGGACTGACAACCCAGGCCTGCAGGACCAGGGTCGATATACTGCCAGGCGGTGATCAGTGGGATCAGGATCCAGTGTGTCCAACTGCAGGTGGTAACGAGCCGGATTGTCCGCAGCTGTAGACCAATCAGGGGTGTGTCCATGGGAGGTGTCTGGAGGCAGGCCCGAGAAAACAAACACCGAGCACATGGCATACAGCAAACAGGGGAATGACAGACACATGAGGAGAGGAGATCGGGGGGGGGGGGGGGACAGGTTAACACACAACAGGTTAACACACAACAGGTCAGACAGGGATCCTGACAAAGAGTCCCAGACAGAACAAGAGATTTGTCTGTCTGTGTGTGTGTGTGTGTGTGTGTGTGTGTGTGTGTGTGTGTGTGTGCCCCCCAAGAGCCCTGAATAAAGCCATCTAATTACTAAGCCCCTGTGTTAAATGCAGGTTCTTAGCCAATTAGAGAGCATGTCAGTGCAGACGGGCTTGTTAGACCCTCATTCAGGCTGTGGAGGTCAAAGAGGGACAAACAGCATTAGTGTTTAATGCATTGACTGGGCTCACAGCTATTAACCACAGCTTGGTCAGAGCCTGGAGAGCCACTGATGGCGAAAAGTGTAATAACAATAACTTTGGTCAGTATGCATCTCTCAGCAGCTGAGATGCTCTGGAGGTCAGGGGTTGATCGAAGCACCATACTAACTGCTTTGAATGTTTACAACCTTCACTTACAAATCTTGCAGACTAATGTGTTACTGCCGAAGATTTCAAACATACCAGATTTTTAGACTTATTGACTTCCTTCTAGATAGTGGTTTTCAGTTCATTTAAACTATGTAAAAAAACTTCAATCTGCAGTAATCAATCATTTGTTACTAACATTGAGCTCTTTATGCACATTAGACCTTATTTAATTAACAGTAGAACTACAGAACTAATGTGTGCTGTCCACACATTCACAACAGACCATGTTTTCTTTAACTGTCAGTGTCTTTACGTTTTGGCCCCTTCCCCACTTCCTACTACGTCCTACCCCCATACTTCTGGTGCCCTTAATCGGATCACATCCATCTTGGATAACAACACATACATGAAAATAAAAGAATGAACACATCTTATAGTTTTTAAATTAAGCACAAAGAGCACACACAAATATGTAAAACATATGCTAACTGTACGGAACAAGTGATGTCTGTCTGATATTTAGTTGCAGCTTCATTCCAAATCTCCATGAGGTGGACAGGCCAAAGATATGCGGGTTAATTAGTGACTGTGCCTGTAAGTGTGAATGTGAGCAAATTATTAGTATTTTGTTAGAGACAGGGTTGATGTTATAGAGCCTGTCAGCCTCTTGCCCAATGCATTCTGGGAGGGGATGGAGCCCTAAGACCTGAACAAGATAAGCAGTTTAGAGGAATTGGAGGGACACTCTTCACACAGTTAATGTTTTTCAAAGAGAGAGTTCCTGGAAATGTATTCAGAAGTTTTTCCCTCAAGCTGGCAGTCAATTCATTAGAAAACGTGTCACAGATTTCAAATAACGGATATCTGGCTTCACAGTGAAACTCCTCATATAAATCATTTCCCTGGTGATTTCCTCATCCCCATTTCCTTTCCTCAACAACCATCTCAGCAACTTTCTGTCTTCAAAGACAGCAGCTTGGTAAATAACATTACACAATACGCTGAAAGCCTCTTAAAATTTAATTTAATTCAATTTATCTAAAGCCCTAAATCACATATTTGCCTCAGAGGGCTTTACAATCTGTACACATGCAACATCCTCTGACCTTTGACCCTCACATCAGAACAGGAAGAACTCCCCAAAAACCCTTTAACAGAGAGAAAAGAGGGAGAGACCTTAGAGAGAGCAACAGAGGAGGATCCTCTCCCAGGATGGACAGAAGTGTGATAGATGTCATGTGAACAGAATGAACAACATAACAGAGTTACAACACATTCAATGCATATGATATAAATGATTCATATAATGAGAGTAGTAAGCAGAATAATGATGGAAAAGTATGACTACTAGTAATAAT
This sequence comes from Anarhichas minor, assembly GCF_050575085.1. Classification (NCBI taxonomy): domain Eukaryota; kingdom Metazoa; phylum Chordata; class Actinopteri; order Perciformes; family Anarhichadidae; genus Anarhichas; species Anarhichas minor. The sequence continues at coordinate 5,747,050 of NW_027466501.1, forward strand.
AACAGCAGTAGTGGATATAGTAGAATAATAATGATAATACAAGCATTAATGGTAGGCTATTGGTAATATTAACAGTAATGTGACTACTAATAATAATAATAGTAGCAGTGGGTCAGGCAGGACCACGGCAGAAGGAAGGACCAGGGTCCAGATATAACCATGATCCATGGAACCTGAGAGGAGAGAAAGCACAAAGACTCTGGGGAAGAAGCAAAGTTAGTAATGAACATTAATGGGACATGAATTCATACAGAAAGAGAAGAGAGGGTGTCAGCAGGGTCATGGCAGAAGGCAGGAACACGGTCCAGAAACCCACTGGGTGCTAATTATTCCAGTTAGGTGCATATTATGGGACCACTGGCCGCTGGTAAGAGGCTACTTTATGAGGGGTAACCCTGCAGTGCATCTTTATGACCCATTTCATAAGCTAAAGTGTGCACACAGAGATGCATAACACAAACATGAAAAGCATGAACACATCTCATAGCTTTTAAATTAGGCATAAAGAGCACACACAAATACATACAACATATACTAACTGTACACAAGTGATGTCTGACTGATATTTAGCTGCTTCTTCAATCCAAATCTGATAATAGTGATACTAATAACAACAATAATAGTAATAATCATCATCATAATAAACAATAAACTTTATTTATACAGTGTTAAAAACAAAGGGGTTCAGGGGCATAATGTAGAGGTGTAAAGAGTGGGGCCAAGGGTCCCTTCAGAAGACAAGAAAAGTAAACAACATTTTGTGGGTGAACAAGATGAAGTTATTGACATGACATTTCATTTATATTTGAAAAGAGGATTTTTGTATTGTTTTTTGACTGATTGGTCCAGCTTTGGGTACTCTTATCAGAGGGGTCTGGCGGAAAATTTTCTCGGTAGGGCTGTGCCACATCCAATCAATTTCAGATTTAATGCAAAAAAATGAAGATATCAAAAATGAATTACTACTTTGCAGTTAAATATTTAACATTTATTCCAACACGAAAAAAAGCAGTAAATAACACTTTATGATATAAAACACACACATACAATATGTGACTAGGGACTAGAGGTCGCTGAGACTCGAAGGCGGCAGCGGCAGGAACTGGAGGTCACTGAGACTCGAAGGTGGCAGCGGCAGGAACTGGAGGTCGATGCGGCTCTGAGACGGCAACGGCGGGAACTGGAGGTCGATGCTGCTCGGAAGCGGCAACGGCAGGAACTGGAGGTCGATATATATGTCAGAGAGGGAATGGAAAGGGCAAAGAGAAGAATACGTCTCAGTCTGATGTTCACAAACAGGCAAGTAAACTGAAACTAACTCCAACTAATAGATGTCGATCTCTGGATCCTTGGACATCTAATTATTTTAAAACTGTGTACAATGTCTTAAATGTGTACTTATTGCACATCCATAAGATTGGAACAATTAGGAGGCAGGTAAAAAAGGAACTGAACAATCAAAGCAGCAGAGGCCAAGATATCCTAACTCATTATTTTATCAAATTGTTCCGCAGCTAGAGAAGACATTATACTTTTACTTTTACATTAAACTGTTACTGTCTGTGACTCAGTGATTGACCTTGATCTGTAAAATTGGTGTAGTTCCCCTTTAAAACCCAGACATAAATGTTTCTGCAATGTGTTGTGAGAAGACAGAAACACCATGTCTATCCAAATTTAAAGCCAATATGTGTACATAACTTAAAACCTCCCAACTTTGCCATTCCTTGATGGTCTTATCAAAAATGAACTGTCAGGGGCAGCAACGTACTATTTGACTTCTCTTCATAGTTCTACACATGCTGGTGGGAATGCAAGCAGGAATGTGCAAAATGGCCCTTTTATTTACCAATTGACTCGCTGAGTTTTGTTCTTTGGCTTCTTACAAAAGATGTGTTTGACAAATCAGGGAAGTGGAGTAAGCCAAACACCAATCTTGCCCTATTGGGTCATCGGTAAATACAGCCCTCAAGCTCTTTGGGGATCAAGAACTATGGCAAAGAAACTGTCAAGTTATGTTGTTAACATGTGCACGTTCCCCACTTGAGAAGGATCGATGAGTCTACTGGAAGGATTTTAACTGGAATTCACTCAATGACCAGACAACTTTTCTTTTTCCTCCTTTTATTTTGGTAGGTTCAGTATAGTAGTTTGTTCAATCACTAAGCCACTTAGCGTAGCGTCGTGTAGGTAAAAAACCTTTAAAAAGAAAAAACATAGATCACAGAACCCATATTCAATATACAAATTATTGTAAACAGGCAAAGCATTCATGATGGTTTGAGTAATAAAGCACCAGTGCTACATTCTAAAATCTAAACATGTTCTGATATATATAAAAGCACATACAGCTAATTCTCACTGCTGCATAGATTAACACCAGGTAATATATTATACTTCATTTCAGCACAATTAGTGATCAAAAGTAAACCAGGATGTACTTATTATACCATCAGCAAACAATTAAAACTCTTAAACTATCACCATTTACTGTGCTTCCACCATCGCATGATTTACAACCAGATGGAAAACATTACCGGACGATCGATCATATACAAAGCACGATATCGTACACCAAAGGGTTAAATTATCGCCATATGTATGCTACAGATCCCCGTGGCATAATGCTAATGCTAACGCTAATTAACTGGTGATGCAGTGATCTTCACTCAGCTCCAAAGTCTCTTAGTTGTTTGCAAAGTTCAGCTCTCTTACCGGCTGCTTCTCCGGACTTTTAGACTCGTCAGTCGTGCACAGTCATATCGCAGATCTCCACACCATGCGATCTCTGTCGGTGCGGTGTTTGTCCGATTCCGGACCGTAATTACTGCGACACGGTGTGTCACTGCGTGTCTGCTTATCTAGATAGATAGATAGATAGATAGATGTATACTTTATTCATCCCCAGGGGGAAATTTGTATGTTACAGCAAAAAGACATAAAAAGTAAGCCAAGTAACAGAGTAACCAAAAATATTAAGTATTAAAAAATGCACAATATATACAATAAAATAACAGAGTAGGACATATTAAATATCAGAATATAGAATATGGAAGATAAAATAACAAAAATGCACAGTATATACAATGAAATAGAATAGTGTTAAATTAACTAACTAGGTAACAAACAGTAGTGCAAAAATCAACCCCAGCAAACAACAGTGTAGCAGTGTGTAATTATGTGGAGGATGATCTGGCCAGAGGTGATCTATTGTAAAGTGTTATTGCAGAGGGCAGGAATGTTCTCCTGTATCTTTCCTTGTGACAGCGGAGCTGGATCAGTCTGTTGGAGAAAGCGCTCTGCTGTCCCTGCAGGAGGTGGTGGAGAGGGTGGTCCGGGTTATCCAATATGGATAATAGTTTCTTCAGTGTCCTCCCTCTCCACCACCTGTTCCGGATGGTCTTGTTTGCAGCCAATGATGGAGCCGGCCTTCTTAATCAGTTTGTTCAGTCTGTTGGTGTCTCCGGCTCCAATGCCGCTCCCCCAGCAGACTACGGCGAAGTACAGTGCACTGGCCACAACAGACTGGTAGAACATCTCCAACATCTTGCTGCACACGTTGAAGGATCGAAGTTTCCTCAAGAAAAAGAGTCGACTCATCCCCTTCTTGTACACAGCGTTGATGTTGGTCTTCCAGTTCAGTCTGTTGTCAATGGAGACACCCAAGAACTTGTACTCCTCCACCATGTCCACATCCTCTCCCAGAACTCTCAGCGGTTGTGGAGCCGTTCTCCTCCTGAAGTCGACCACCATCTCTCTGGTCTTGGCCACGTTCAGACGCAGGTGATTTCCACCGGCCCACTCCACAAAGTCATCCACTACTGCCCTGTAATCCTCCTCCCGTCCATCCCTTATACACCAGACCACTGCAGAGTCATCAGAGAACTTCTGCAGATGGCATGACCCCGAGTTGTACTGGAAGTCAGTGGTGTACAAGGTGAACAGGAAGGGAGACCGAACAGTTCCCTGTGGGGCTCCAGTATCACTGACCACCGTATCAGACAGCACACCGCTCAGTCGGACAAACTGTGGTCTGCCTGTGAGGTAGTCAGTGATCCAGGAGACAGTGGACGCGTTAACCCCCACCACCCGCAGCTTCTCACTCAGCAGCACTGGTTGGATGGTGTTGAATGCACTGGAGAAATCAAAGAAAGTGATTCTCACAGAGCCACCGGATCCATCCAGGTGCGACTGAGCTCGTTGCAGCAGGTAGATGACGGCGTCGTCCACCCCCACATGAGGCTGGTATGCAAATTGCAGAGGGTCCAGTGAGGATTTCACCTGCGGTCGGAGGTGGGCCAAGACCAGCCTCTCCAGCACCTTCATCACATGTGATGTGAGGGCAACTGGTCGGTAATCATTGAGGCCAGATGGAGTCGTCTTCTCAGGTACAGGGACCAGGCACGATGTCTTCCACAGCACCGGGACTTCCTCCTGCTTCAGGCTCAGGTTGTAGAGATGTTGCAGGACATCAGACAGCTGGACGGCGCAGGTCTTCAGGACCCTGGGGCTGATGCCATCAGGTCCTGCAGCCCTGCCTTGGTGGAGTCTCTCCAGCTGTCTTCTCACCTGGCCAGTCGTCACAGAGAGGGGGTGGGTGGGGGGGGGGGGGGGTCATAGTGTCGGTGGTGGCAGAGCCCTTTGAAGTGGAGGGCTCTGAGTCCATGCAGCTCACCAGGGGGGACAGAGGGGGAGGTGTTTGGGAGGTGTGGTGTGTGGAGGACACAGATGAGGGCTCTGAGCTAAACCTATTGAAGAAAGAGTTTAGCTCATTGGCCCTCTCCAGGGAGCCCCCTGGTTGTCTACCTCCAACCTTGAAGCCAGTAATCTGCTTCATCCCCATCCATCTAGACTTCTAGCCAGATTGCTTCGAAGGAGCTGAAGGAGCTTCTGGTGAACCTGCATGATTTCATCTGGTTGTTACTCGGTGGCACAGATGACAAGCATTAAGAATAACTGTATAGAAATAACCAATGTTCTCACTCATGGCCTTGTTCACTTATCTAGGTCACAGTATTACATTGAGACTGTTTCATAACCTCTTTAAATTTCCTCACAGTAACTTTATAGGATGCTATAATCATATACAATTCTTCACATCGTGACTTTAAGACAGAGAGGAGCAGAATAGTTGTTCTCTTCTGATGTGATCATCGTAGCCAGCTAGATGAGGTCACTGAGGTCCCAACCTCGGTATTAATCTCCTAAACAGCTGACTGTCTGCATCTGAATGACATGAAACCACTCGAAACTGACAGCTATCAACAAGACAGTGTTCTGTGGAGGTGAGGTGACTGGACAAGGCGTCTCCAATGCACTCTGTGTGCCTGACAGCACAGTTGCGTTCACTGCAGCAATTTAACACAAAAACTAATTATGTAATATATGAAAACTAAAATCCTACTTGGTGATATATGCACATTATTTGAAGATATTATTGAAAACTATTGACACTCTGTTGAGCCATTCTTTAATGCTATTTGAGTTTTTTGGGGATTTCTACAACCGATGATGATGATTTCATCAGCTGCTTCACAGCTGACTCAGCTCAGTATCAGTGGCAGACAGAGCTTTCTTCTCCTCTGTGCTCTGTGAGGAATGTGATGGTGAGACAGCAATGATGAAATACTGAACTGAAATTCTAGTTGGCTTATATATTTGACAATTCAAAAGGTTAGTAGAAGAGGTTGCTTCTCCAAACAAAAGACACAAAAGAGGAGAGAAGAGAAAACCATGCCTACGTGTTACATAAGAAAAGTTGATCTATAGGAGAATACATATGTGAAACCAATACAGAATGCCCGATAGCCTTACTGCATTATATTTATATACTTTGAATTGTCGCCTGACACCTGAATTTGATGTTTTCCATAAATGAAGACATTTCCACCATAGGTTCAGGTGGAGGTGAACTGAGAAGTGTTGCACACCTGATCGATTTTCCCAGAGAGACCAAACTGAAGTTGACTATCATGTTAAGCTGTGTGTACGTGTACGTAATGGGCATAAGTGGTTATTGAATGTAAATGAGTCACAGCCGTACGCCCTGACTGGGTGGGATTGGTTTCGCTGAAGGTTGTCGGGTGATGTCATCTTCAAAAGGTAATTGAGTTGACTGCAGCACGTTATCTGTGATAATTAAAGGGCTTGTTTGCTCTCGGCTGTAATAGCTTCAGGAATAATAACCTCAGCTTTTTGAACGACCTGTAACTCACTTCTTTCATTTTTTCCATAACTACATCTAGTTTTATGAGTAACAATAACTTTTCTAACCTCCTTGGCTTCATGTGTCCTTAGCGATCAGGCTGTAACAGAACCGCACAGAACGATAAAAGTGCTGAGGATTCTGTCATCCAATTGACCTTCAGAGAAGGACACAAGGACCTATTTGGCTGCTCTGACAACAATGAATTTCAAGTTCACATATCAACTAAATAATAAGCTTTCCAGGACATTTCTGAACATCCAGGAGACAGTAGGAGGCTGACATCATAACTGACATGTCAAAATGGATAGGTGCCTTTTTTGAAGTGGAGTATGGTGGCTTTGTGTGTGTTTGGTGAAGAGCGATCCATGTGTGATTAACGCTGTGGCTCTGCGGGAAGCGATAACTGCTACCAGCCGATCACCCAGAGACACCAGCTTGTGTGCTGAACTTTTTGTGTGTATTGTTCTCCCTGCAATTGTGCACTGCTGTTTGTGTCTGTGTCCGTGTCCATGTAATGATCAATATGACCCTCAGTGGGACATCCTGGTATCCATCTCTGTAATTTCATCTCAACAGTAAACGTGATCCTGAGCGAGCTCAGATTCATCTTCAAATTGCTGAAGAACTTTATTCATTTAAAGAGCAAAGACAAAAATGTTTCTTCTTCCTATTAATATGTTCAGCAAATATATTCTTTCATTCCCAAATCAACTGAAATTTTAGGCTGCACACTTCAGTCTGTGAAATATTTCTTTATTAAGGTAAACCTTCTCATGCATTAACAAAAAACAATCCTTTGTCTGTTGAGCAATGATTTTATGAGACATTTTTAAATAAAGGTGTGCTTCCTTCAATCAGCTATAATAATATTTTTATATGAACAATGTATCAAATTACCAACTGATAAAGCTGAGATATCTTTTCAGGAGTTGGTAGAGACCAAAAACAAATAGCAGCTGTTTGCTAATAAGTTCATCATATATGTTTTGTTCACAACCTGTTTCTGCTTCCCCCAGGTGGCCCAAAATATCAGCTATTGCAAGTTTAAAGCCAAACTTCTGTTACTGAGTGCATATTCAATCAGTACATTAGATATAGCAGAGTGACAAAAAACATCTCATCACAAGATCCAACAACCAACAACCAACAACCCCAGACACATAACATTCTGTGTAGATTCACGCCTTCAAATGAATAAGTACATACATTCTTTTCCCTGCGGAAGCATAGGTCTGTTTTTCACAGTTAGCCATAAACGACCCTTAATCACCATTTGCATATCAATACTTGTGCCTGCTCGACTAGACTTTAGACCTGTCAATGAGAAGAAATTGCAAGGAGCAACATTTCAATCAGAAGAGGCTTCTTTAGAATTTAACAATCATTTATTGCTGATGTTATACATCAGATTAAACAACAGAGCCTGGGCTACAAGAACATGTAAGCCGCTTTAACATGCTCCAAACACAACTCAAACACCCAACCAAAAGAATGACCAAAATATCATATTCATATTTCGCCAGGAGTGAGCACACCCAGCACATGTTAGGAGCTACCGATCCAAGCTAAGTGTTAGCAAAGAAACTGAGACGACAGAAAGCAAGCCGATTCTACACAGATTCCACACATATCCTCAATGTCTCCGTCAAACCATCATCGAGATATGAGCCAACGAACACCAGCAACACAAACCACTTTATCGCTTTATGATCAGCAAACGCGACTCACCTTTGCCGTTTTTATGAAGACAAAGCATAATTCCCGTTTTTTTCACACAGATATCTGTTCAACGGATATCCTGTGTGTCACTGAACTCTTTCCGTGGCTTCAGGGGGTGTAATCTGAGCAGGAGGGAGCAGGGGGGAGGATTTGACTTTCACCGTATCGGATTTTACGCTTCACGATAGACGGCGCCTTGTTGATTCTGACTGGCTAACAGTGCTGTCAATCTTTTCCGCGTGGGTATAGCTCAATTCTATTGGCTCTAACGCATTGAAAGAGGCGTCATTCACTGAAATCGACCAATGGGATGTACAAGTGAAATATATAGTTATATAGTATAGAAAATTTAAATGGAACAGCTGGTTCCAAAATTACCATTTTGGTGACCTCGACTGACCTCTCTGTACTAAAACCTCTAATTTTGTTCTGCTTCACTTTATCAAAATCAGACTTTGCAGAGAGACTGTTCACATATTGTGCTATGATTTGGGAGAGGTTTGGGAGAGGTTTGAGAGATAATCATCCTGTAAGGGCTTTTTTTTTTTTTGACGAACCTGAAAATGTTTAATTTGTGCTGTGTGCCATCTTCATTTACTCTTAACCAGTAACATATATACTGATATTTACACACCTACAAATCTCACAAGTGTTCCCTTTATTATAACACCAACATTGTTAAACTAGACCTTGTGGTTGCAGAGATATACTCTTTTTAGTATGGCTATGCAATTTTCGAGGAGAGGCCTAAACATTTTTAATGTTCAATCCTCCCACGGCAGTTTGAATCCAGTGTCTCATATGTCCAGAGACCGTAGCAATTCTTCAAAGCAGCGAGGTGAAGCGCGACTATGAGACAAAGCACAAATCTTTTAAGCAAACGCACCCACTCACATCCAAAATGAAAATATACATGAGAGCCCAATATGATCAGAATCCTAATACATGAATTGACTGCCCAACAATGATGTTAACAGAAACAGAATAGAGCTGAAACAAGTGTTTTTAATAACCACAGATAAAGTCGTTGCAAACTATTTTCTGTTTTTAAAAGATAAGAAATATTATATATATAGTATATATTGTTTTTATTGACATCACTTCACCCTGAATTAATTTAATTTAAAGCTCAGTTCACTAGCAAGGACCACACCATCATCATCAATAGGGATGATTTGAGGCCGAGCATGGGTTTCCGGTTAAGAGTTTGGAGAAGAAGTTTATGCCGCTAAGGTAAACTTTGATAGTAGGCATTTTGATGGCCATCATGGAATGAGCAAAGGTGACGAAACACGTCATGGAGACCAGATCGAACGATGGGAAAGGTTATGTTGTATTGGTTGTGGAATTTGTGGAAGCTCTTCCAAGCTGTCCAGTAAGATGAGAGGGTGGATGGTGATAGGCTATCGAGTATGGAGTTTCACGAGCCGGTGATCAGCGGCAGAAGGGCAGGATTTACAAGTTGAACGTCAATGCCGAATATGGAGGAACCGGTGTCTGGATGAGGGGCCAAGCTTCTGAACCTCTGAAATGCAAAACAAGAAAGGGAGTCAGCGATGGTATTGGAATGCCCAGGAATATGAGCAGCACGGAGAAAATAATGGTGTGTGAATGAATGCCAGGTTAGACGGCGAATGAACAGAATGATGGACGACGCGTTGGAGCGTCCTTTGTTGATTATATCAACTACTGGGTGGTTGTCAGAGTGAATGAGGATGGACTGGCGAGAACACTCGTGGCCCACAGAATGACTGCGGCTATGATGGGGTAAATCTCGAAGAGTGTGGAAGAAGTTGCTAGGCAATCTCTTACGAGCTCCAGGGGCCATTTTGCTGCGAACAATCTTCCATTGTAGAAACCCCCAAAACCGACAGAAGGAGCAGTGTCTGTGTACAGATGTAATTTGTGTGGGTGTGTTAGTTTATCGTCGTAGAAAAAAGTAATCCCGTTCCAATTGTAGAGAAGGTTCAGCCAGAGACGGAGTTCGGAGCGGCTTGAACTGTCCAGTGAGATGAAGTCCAAGAGAGAATGGAAGGATGCAGCTATTGCTCGTAGGTGAAAGATGAATGCTCTCTTTTGAGGTATGATGCATAGGGCGAAGTTAAGGTAGCCCAAGAGGGAGAGAAGTTGGCGTTAGGTGCAGTGTGTGGTAAGGAGAATGTTTGAGATTAGAAGGCTGATGTGGTTGAGTTTTTCTGTTGGTAGTGAAGCCTCAAACGACTTGGTGTTGAGAGTGAATCCGAGAAATTCAAGGGATGTGGATGGTCCCATGGTTTTTTCTGCGGAAAGAGGAACTCAGAGTTCGGAAAATACTGACCGGATGCGGGTGGCAATGAAGTGGGGGAGATGATTAGCTGTTGCTAGGGTAAAGATGTTGGTTGCCCGCTGGGCTGGGGGAAGTTGGATGGGGATGAGTGGGGGGGCAGCCTGCTGCTGTAAGTACTGTGGATGATAGCTGTGAGCTGGCATCCCGGTGCCGGTAGCTCCAGCTAGCATGGGTGGCAATAACTGGTGAGACTGGGAGGCGTGAAAGTCTGGCATTCCGGTGACAGGGGTTACGTCAAGCTGTTGGGGTGGCTGGGAGAGGGTGGCGCGGGGTGCTGGCATCCCGGTGCCATAAGCCCCGGTTAGTGCTAGCTGCTGCGGTAGTTGTGAATTGGCAGTGAGGGGCCCTAGCATCCCAGTGCAAGGTACTCCTGCTAAGGCTAGCTGGAGAGGTAGCTGGTTCTGGGCGGCAAGTTGGGCTGATGTCCCGGTATTGAATTCCCTGGATCAATCAATCAAAAGACGTAAACACAGCAAAAAATGTAATTTAGATTAATTACTTTGAAGTCATAATTTTGTTTATAACTGGTCCTTGAATGGGCCTTTTACAGAATGCGTTGCACACTGCAAAAAATCAAAAGAAACTGATTAACAATCCAAGCAATTCATTACATAACATTCTATCTCCTCCTCATCTTTCATCTCCACATTATCGAAGCATGTGCATGTCTGGTTTGATGTATGTGTGAGGTGAGCACATTTTCACCACACATTCTGTTTTTATACATACAAGTTTGCTGTGTAAAATAGGGTATGCAGATTTGTATGCATGTATGTTTATACATCTGGTCCCTCGTGGTTCCTAAGCTTTCAGCCACATCTCATGGCCTTTCTCAGCGAATTAAGCTGCTCAGTTGCCATGGAGATGGCTTCTCCAAGTACTCAAAAGTAAACCTCACACGTTTGTCCACGTTTGTCCATGCCATCTAAAGCCACATATATAAGCATTTGATCTGAAGCTCCTATTGGCAAGTCTACATCTACTGTACGCGACAAAACTGTTACAAAACCCACTTAGTTACATCCAAAAAAAGGTCTTGGTTTGGGTTCAAATGACTGCTTTGTAATAATAAACATGTGGTTAAGCTGTGGGAATGATCGTGGTCATGCTTTCAAACAAACAGCAGTCTCCTGTGTTAGTTTGTTGCTTTGTTTACCCATCAATCCACCTCGACCTCCTCCATTGGTTGGACTGTCGCTCTTTAATACCATCACCTGACTTCCTCCTTTGCTTTTGTCATAACCACTAGAGCCACTAGAGGGCTCTGTCACTTAAATCTAGTAGTAGTGGTAATGGGAAGAGAGAAAACCTTTCCTCTAGAGAAGCATGCTGCTTTAATGGGTTTACAGTGGCTCCTTCAATTTCAAATCTGGAGTCATAAATAATGGGGAGCATGTCAGTACCTTACTGCTGTATCACAAACAGTACAAGTAAAGGTTCTGTTATCTACATCTTTTGGTCCAGAGGCAGACAGAAAATCACTAAAAATGATTTTGTACGTTATCCATGTAATCATGGACAAGAAAGTATAAAGACCGCAAAAGCACAAACAGGTGGATAGGTCCCACAAACAGCAATCTCTCAGCCAGGAGACAGCTGTTCGTTCCCCACAAAACAGGAAGTCAACGTTGATTTATTTATCACGTAACTTGCATTCTTCAGTAACGGTACTTCTGTAGTTATTTTAACCGAATCATCTTTAACTAAACCTAAACAAGTATTTCCTGATCTTTTCTTAAACCTACCAGAGCTGTTTCCTTTGAATGATACACTCCATCTAACTCTCACTCACCAACAAAACCCACACGACAACAACAAAAACAATGTATTTTATTATTATTATTATCATTATATTGTTATCATTATTAAAAGGCTTGGTCACACCAGCATTAAAAACCGAAACATTTAGTGACAAATTCAATTAATTCCAATGGAATCTCCACAATAAGCAGATTTGCTTGCGAATGCGAAGTAAATCCGCACAAATGTAGCTGTGGTTCACCTTTGACATGCAGATCAGTGCAGCGGACCAAAAGCAAGCTGTGCTGACAGAGTCAACCTTTGAGGGGATGTAGAGACTACAGCTGTTCAGTGAATGTGTCAGATACATCGAATCAACAGTTCCTACATTGTGCTGCTCATCTCATTTTGAGGTTGTAGCTTCATTGTGAAGATGTCGCTGTAGTGCATCATGTAGTCTTTCTGCCTTCTCAGCCATCAAAAGATGATCAGAAATCTAGAAGTTGAAGGTATTTTAGCCTTACAGCACCATATGTATACATCAGTTTCAGCAAGAACAACATTGCGAGCGCAACTACACAAGACTAAAGCTGCATGAACATGATGCATGAATACATCCCACTCCCTGGTCTTAGAGCAGCATCTGTAACAATAATGTACATGCAGGGTGCACAATGTCTGTATTAAAGCACTGCCCTCTACAACAAGCTGACACAGAATAACCACTGCATCAAGTGCAATCTTCCTGCCCTACGAACAGTGATACAGAACATGCAGTCGCCTGGTATAATATTTGGAGGACATCATAAATGAAGTTCTAGCTAAGTTCAGTCAGGAAGACTCTACTCTTGCATGCCTGAGCCCGTAGTTTATTTCTCATACATCTTTCAATCACTCCTCTCACATGCTCACTCATTATTTCCTTGCTGTCATTGTTTGGGGCTGTCAATCATGATATCAGCTGTTTAGATCAGCTCCTCTATCCAACAGCACAATGAAACTATTACATGGTTAGCCTATCATCTTGCTGCTGCCTCATTTTAAATATGATCGTCTCTCTACCTTCAGTAAGTTCAGGCTGCTGTTACACGCAAACTCAATCAGCCCGGTGTCTGTGTGTCATCGTTACGAACCGATGCGATTGGAAAATGTCCACATTACCTTTTTCTAGTCTCGTTTGCAGTAGCACGCTGACGTCCAGTTTCTCAGCAGTGGGGAAAGCATCTTCATCCACTCATTTCCCTGCCTGGGAATCTCACCGGTTACTCCGGGTCACTGTGCAGGTAACAACCTGATCAGCACCGTGCAGTCTCCGGCTAAATCTAGCAAACTATCCATGCATGCCTCAGGGCCGAACATCCTTAAACTTCTGCCTTACCGGCGTTCCTTTGCACCGGCTCCTCGTGGCAGCGGCCTCTTACGCTCACATTCATTCCACTTCCAACCGCTCAACAATCAAGGTAACGACAATCAGTGTGTCGCACCCGGACTGTCTTCTCATTCTGATAAATATGGTCAGGCTGCTTCGTCAGTAGTTTTAGGTGCTGTAACGTTGTTTCATTCTCTTGGTGTTCCCCTGTTCTATGGGAGAACTATTGCTGTAAATTCCGTAATAGTGGCGGGCCTCAAGTAATTCCTTCTACTACAAGGGTATCTATAAGACTCGTTTTAAGCAGCGATATTAGAGACACACGCAGTCAGGACGTATTTAATCCATATGGTTCCTAAGGGTATTAGAATATCCAGCGTTTGCAGTATTACAGGCTCAGAAATTGTCATGGTAAAAAATTATCAACTTGCAAGATTCTCATCCCTACCTTAAATAGGACCCGAGATCCCCCCACGGGGGGCTGTTTTAGAGTGTGTAGCATTCAGCGTGTCGTAGAAAGCATTTTTCATAAAGAAATATGATTATTGCTCCAGACATATTAAATATCGAATTAACGGGAAAAGTCTGAGCAACATCATCATACCAGCCATTGTAAACACTGCAAACACAATTATACATGAACTAATATCATATCTGGAAGATATCTAGACGATTTGCCACAATTTTGGCCAAAAATCGACGACCTATGCTCTCTCTATGGCTCACTGTAAGGCTCTCTCATCACGGAGCACTGATCGCACATGGCGAGCACGATTCAACCCGGAAACGCACAGCGGCGTCGAAATTACTCTCTTTCAAACCGTTCAAAAGTCATGGGTATACATGCCAACATCAGCCACATGTCACAATAAAATAAATTGGGTAAAAAAACGTACGTTTTGACGGTTTTGGCGATGTAAAACGGATTTATTCCAGCCGATTTCGGCACAGCTCTGCCCGCAATGTTGTGCTGTGACTGGTATCAATGCGCTCGCGGAATGAATCGCAAAATGGCAGACTATTCTGTGAGGTGGAGCAATCCATGTAGAGAGGGGGGTTCGCCCTGCATTTTGCGATTTTTAGTCAGTAAACAGACCCGGATACGATCAAACACCCCCGCATGGCTCCCGTTGGACTATCCCGCATCTAAAAAGCTCTCACATGAGTAAATCGGCCTTACCAGGGTCACATAGACACACATTATGAGCCATTTATTGTTATGAATGACAGATATGACACATCATAACTGCTCAAAATTATTCAAAATGGTGTCAAACTGATTTATTAGGATTATTGAACACTCTTAGTGATAAGAAAAGTGAATATATAGTTAATATTTAGTTATATAGTATATAAAATTAGTATACAGCAATGCAACAGCTGGTTCCGAAAATCAAAATTTTGATTTTTATGACCATTTATGCTGGCCTGCTTCACTCAATCGAAGTAAAATATGTTGTGGGGACATGTAAAACGTGTTGTTCTATGTCTGTGGCTTATTTTTAGGCTTGCAGCTGCATTATTTAAAAAAAAAAAAGTTCAATACAAGTGCTTTTTTTCAGGCGAACCTAGAAACTTTTCAATTTGAGCTGTGCCATAAGTGTATCAGTTATTAACCAGTAACATAAACACAATATTTACACAATTCAACACATCTCACAAGTGTTACCAGTATTCTAGCATCAAAATTATTAAAATAGACCTTGTAGTTAGAGCTCGGGACTCTCTTGAGTATGGGTATGCAATTTTTGAGCAGAGGCCTAAAACTAGGGCTAGGGTCCTATGGGTTAATGTAGCCGTCTCAAGGGCACTTATGCTACATTACTACAAGTACAGTTTTTTGGGACTTTTAACTTGAGTACACCGTGAAGTTGTATTATGTTTTATGGTTTAATTTTCAATCAAGCAAAGGAGATACTTAATAGCAAAAGGCATGGCCATTCATGATATGCTCAGATGTTTTCCATTGCTGCGCAGATCATAAAGTCCGTAAGAAAGATGGCGCCACTCTCTTACATTGTGTTTTGGTGTATTCTTGCGACTCGTGTCCATCCGTGAGGATATCAGGTTCAGTGGTTCTCAGACTCTGGCCTCCCTCTACTCCAGATTTATAATCTGCATCATGTGAGATGCCTCACGGGAAGCTTTGATGTCTGGGGCAAGCAATGGAAACACAAACGTCACACTCGTGACTTCGTCAGTATTTCTCACTGTGAACATTCCTCTTCACGATAGCATCACGTAGTTAGCTGCCACACAAGTCATCATCACAACCTTTCACATGGTAGGGAAAGTGCTCGCTCCTCGCTTTCTCAGATTCAGAATGTGGCGAGAGGAAGATGGGATGTCGTTTAAAGTTACGTGGACATTAGCCAATAGTTAAAGCACAACAACGCCATCTTAGGAATTTCTTCTAAAGATTAAGTTTTTCCCACACAGTATGAGGATTCATAGGACACTTAGGTTCATTATACAGATTAGCATGAGACGTGGTTCCAATACAAAAATAATCTTTATTATATTACAGTATTAGTTCCCCATTACGGTTTAAACATAAAATACTAAAAGAGCCGTATTTATTTAAAAGAGGAGTAGGACTGCGGCTTACCAGTGGCGAGGTGGACCAGTGCAGGTGAGGATCCCAAAAGAGGAGGCACCCCAAACACACGTGTACACAACACTCACACACAACCACACGTGAGGGTTCCTAACCAGGGGCACACCAAACTACACAGCACACGAAGGGAGACACCAACACCCGGAGGCACCAACCCCACTAACTTGGCTTAGCAGCTCCTACAGGGACAAAGGACACAATTACAAAAAGGCTCTGGTTCTCAGGAAAGAAAATCCAACAAAAGGAAAAAAATAAGAAAAGACAAAACAACAAAAATAGCTCGGGTTAACTGATCAGCCAGGGGGGGTGATCAGTAACCCAATTTATATAAACTAAAGGCCAGAGTGGGCCTTAACATCACTAGTCAGAATACACATAGAATGGCTCAAGTTAAAAAGAGGTTGTTCTCATTAAAACAAGGGTGCTGCTGACGGCAAACAGCACAAGACAGGGGCACAGTGCTGACAATAGACTCTGTAGGCGACACAGCGCAGGTCAGGGTAGACGAACCCAGTAGGCCAAAGCCGTTAGTTGAACAGGGCCGTAAACAAAACAGCAGCGTCCTTGAACGTAAGCCGAGTTAGCTGTAGCCGCTTTCTGGCGGCGTTCCGCTCGAACCCAACCAAAGGTCCCCTGTGATACGGGATGACATAGAATTAATAGAATAATAATTAACACCAAAGTATATAAACTAACAGAATAAAATCACCTTACCGATCAGGCAATATTCGTCGGCTCCAGAAGGGGGAGAAGGGCATGTAGCGTAGCTACCGGCAGCTATATAAGCAAGACGCGGTTACTAACAGAACACCAGAGTACAATCAAATCAGGACCTAATTGAGACTCACCTGCGGATCTGTCGGTGAGTCTCACCGACCTGTACAGGACGAGGGGAGCCCCAGAGATAGTCTACAAAATAATGAAAGCCCATATAACACCAGAACAGTTTGACCGGGAGAAACAATGCTGCTGCATTTCTGCATACCTGCACAGCGGTGGATGTCCGGCAGACCGGAAGCGGGACACGCGTTTGACGTCAGGAGGGAGCCAAGGGAATCCCCGTCGCATTTATATGATGCCCGTCCACCGTGATTGGCTAGTGTTGGCCTTGTAATTAAAAGGGACACTGAGGCCCTGCGAGTGGTAAACGCTCCCTTCTGCTACATATATACATATGCATATAACTGGTGGTGGAGTTTTTGCTTCACAGCTACGTCGATGCTCACCGTCCTCTTCAACAACATGTTCTTCTGGTCATAGCTGACCTCGACATTACATTCCCATATTTCTGGTCAGGATCACTCAAATCATCAAAGCATTTATTTTTTAATATTACACTCTATTATATCTTGACTAAGTACTCAGTCCAGTCACCTTAATGTGTGGCTGGTATTGTTTTCACCTTGTGTGAAATCATGGAAAGAATGTTGTCCTGTAGGCGAGTCTTTAGTGCTTTGCCAGGTGCTTGTCTGTCTGGATGTCTGTGGTCAGATTTTTCACAGTAATAGTGTCACAATAGATTCAGTCACAAATCTTTTCAGGTGTATAGTAGGATCACAAAACAAATATTCTGAATGTCATCCCCTCTTTCTCTCCTCTTCCCTTCCTCAAAGTTGTGTGCAGTCCAAGCACAGCCGTTAGGAGGAGGTGGGTAAGAAGTGGAGAATGGGTCATTAGCTCCGCCTACTTTACACCTCGGCCTGATTTAGCGTCGTAGTGGTGCGATTCTATCGCAAGATGGTCTCCTGTTGATGTATTCTATTCATTCATTCATTTCTTATTTATTGCGTTTTTCTAGATAACTACTATTTATAGCTTTCTGCCAATTCATCCTGTCTGTTGTACTCTGGTAAGTGGGTCACTGTCAATGTATCATGGTCTAACGCGACCTCACACACTGCATCATGCTAATACTTCTGTTAACAGAAGTATTCCCTTTACACAGTAGCAGTTATAACACAGTTCTAATGATTCTGATCATAGATAATCAGCTGGTGTTCACAACTTTATCTTCATGTGTGTAAGAGATGATATTTAAATATAAACCTTGAAAACTGCAAACCTATCTACGTCATGTTTTTATGTTTGTTAAATTCTCAGTAGTGATAACTAAATGATGCTTATTATACATATTACAAACAAAACACTTTAAGAACTCTAAAAAAATAATTTAAATTAATCTTTTCTTTTTTGCTTTTTTTGGTATTTTGGTCAGACACATATGCAACACTGATTACCATAATGCGTGGTATTTATTATAAATGTACGTTGGTACATAGAGGGTGATAAGAAGCTGTACATGGAGGGACTTAGGACCCAGGGGAATGTAGGTGAAGCATGGAACCTGTAGTCTGTAACGTGCATGAGGAAGTTATGCTAATAAAGAGTTGCAGTTAAGAGCAGTTTGTTCTCTCGTGCTTATATGTTCATTTAAAAACACGACAATATGTATTTTGATATTGTCACGATCCTGTAACGAGACGATCGTGCGTGTGTGTGTGAGTCAGGAGGGACCGACGGTGACGGAGTGTAGGGGGGTTCCGGATTGGGCATGTCACCCGGGGGGGGGGGGGGGGGGGGGGGGGAGCGGCAGCAGCAGGAAGTGACGCCACACAAACAGCTGTTCACCGCTCGCTGCCCGGTTCTTGTGTTAAAAATGTCCGCTTAATAATAATTAAAAAAAACTGCGTTAACGCGCGATAAAATAATTGTCGGCGTTAATGAATGAATGCGTTAACGCGATAATAACGCCTTAATAACGCCTTAACTTGCCCAGCAGTAACGTATGGATCAATTGATTGTTCAGGTTCTGCCCATACTGTGCTTTAAATCCTTTGTAAGTCATGTTTTAACTGGTGTTTTTGCTACTGCTACTACTTTCATTTTGT
The DNA here is from genome assembly GCF_050575085.1 of Anarhichas minor. NCBI lineage: Eukaryota > Metazoa > Chordata > Actinopteri > Perciformes > Anarhichadidae > Anarhichas > Anarhichas minor. Next base: position 5,765,917 of record NW_027466501.1, read on the forward strand.
TGCCTGCTATCATAATCTACTTTTATTGCAACGCTAACATCTAAATTCTTCCGTAATCAGGCCTGCCCACATTCTCGATGCATATAACTGGTGGTGGCGCGTTGGCTCAATGGCTATTTTACTGCTTACTGTTTTCTCTTATTTGTTATTCCCATCCAAAGATAACTCATCAGATCTGATTAATATATAACTCAGCTAATATTCATGTTTTCAGCTAATTCTTCACATTCAGGTATTTTATTTCTACATATTCATCTATTTTGCTATTTACTTAAAACCATTGTACTTTGCTAATAACTACTTATGTATATTGTGCAATTGTTCCATTTTCACCATATTCTACTAATTGCCCATATTAATTATCTTCTGATATGTGCTGCGATATGAATCATATCGGGTAAGTGGTGTTACATAATATATATTAAATACCAAAGATGCACAAAGGTGCATGAAGTAGAGGACTCTGGGTCCAAAGAACAACAGAGTGAAATGCAACCGAGCCACTTGAAACAAACTCTTTGTTTCTTTCTAAAGTTATTTCAATGTTGTTCTTTTAGTGTTCAGCTTTAGTTTATTTCCCCTCTTTAATTCACAAGTGTCTGTCATGTATCCCCTCACCGTTTTCTCCTCTCAAAGCTTTAAGGGGCTACTTGCGCCTTTTCCTTCATTTTGTCTCCTTCTTGCTACAAACTTACTGATGATGGTATTCATTCAGATATTTGCTACAAGCCCTTTAGACAACCCACGGACAACTGGTGTCATTACAAATACATGCAAGAGAGTGAATCGTACACTTAACTCTATAAACAATGTTATTTGTTGAAAATTCTAACTTTCTGCTCGTTAGATCACGAACATGTGTTTTCTTAGCACAGTGCTGCAGACTGCCCGTCCCAACGTCCTGCAATATGGTCTCAAGAAAGAGCCAGTATTCAAATAAGAACCCTGGGGTAAGCACGCATGAACAAATGATGTCTAAGTAAAGCTCGTAGGAATGTGGAGGGATAATTATCTGTAAAATAATTCACATGGTAAACTCAAGATAATGTCAATTTCCACAATTGTAAACCCATCAGTACAGCAACAGTCATAACATTCACATTTCTGTTGCTTTGAGTTTCTCTTTTCAACTGAAATTATGTTTTAATTCTATTCTTTTTTTCAACCACTTCCCCCATTTTTTTAAATTGCTGTTGAATGAAGATACAAACCCATGTTTTTTTTTGCTTGACACTGAAATGAATGAATTTGTATTTGTAATTAAAGATTTATTACCGTCAAAATTGATGGTTTGACAACTCAAATCGTCACAGCTCCATTGTCCCTGTTGTCACTTCCATTTTAGCAGACTGCATGTACCCTCTTTTGCATTCTGCACAAGGTCAGTCACGAATGTATATATCCTTCTCACTGAATGTGTCTCTGCCTAAACGTCATTTCTTCAGAATGCACAACAGGTTAGTACACCTCTGTAGCTCTCATTAATATCAGCTAAGATAGGAGACATTTCCTAAATGAAGACAGTTGATTTAAAACTCCACTCTGACAAACATACTATGACACTTAATAACCTTTAAAAAAACATGTTGGACAAAGCACTTGGAAGTTGAGGGCCATGTGGAGGAAATGCAAATGTTGTTTATTCCAGTTGGATGGAAGCACAGCGATGTTCAGACAAGCTGAATCCCCCCACTGAGAAGTCACTTCGCACTTAAAGCCTAATAATCATTGTGCTTCTTTGAATACATCTTGTTGCATGATTAAATACAACCCATGACACACACACACACACACACAGAGGAAGGGGAATTATGCCAGGGCTAATTTCACTGTCAAGAAAACGAATAGTACAAACTAGTATGGAGCGGTAATGGAGGAGGGATGAGGGACACACACTTACCATTTTTTGCATCAAAAGGGTGAGACCACACGGTGAGAACAGCAGCTTTCCTGCTGTGCTTGCAGAACACAGGGCGACAAAGACAAAGAAAGAGAAAGTTGGGCTGAAGAAGTAGTGACGGCCGGTAAGGGCAACACTGATTTAATTTGTTTAGAATAGACAAGCTGCCTCCAACTCAATGCTATTTATAAGCAAAGGGCAAAAGATGAGATACACTCATAGAACTGTCACCCTGTCCCTGTTAGAACAAACACATTGTCCTGTCATCCCGGGTGGGTCACAGCCCTGTTTTAGCTCTCACTTTGCTGAAATCTAAAATAAAAACCCCAACAGTAGCAGGAGTCTGACCTCCGAGGACCTATCAGGTGGTTTCTGCATGCTCACAGAATAATCACATACACAACTAGTGACGGAGTTTCATTTTTTTAAGCAAGACATTTAGCATTTGGAAAAAATATATAAATATTCTTTTCTTTTCTTCAAATTATTTTTGGGACGGTGGCAAAAAAGCCTGGAGCCATGTCGACCAGCTGCTATAATAAAACAACTAAGGGATCCTATCTGCAATTAGTATCAGCGGCAAAATAAACATGATCAGGGATTTCTAAAAGTTCGATTTGCTTCCTTTTTTCTTTTGTGCTGATCCGATTTTTGATCCGATCCATGACACGATCCCGACCGTGAGTTTTATGATCGGTTGCACCACTAAGCATGACCCCGGCTGGCAATGTACTGTCATCAAGCAAGGTTCTGCGATGGTAGTAAGTAGATCACTTATACTCTTACTCTACTTGGTAAGTGTTGCTTTGGAGTATTAACTGATACTGTCACTGTGAAAACGTTCAGTGTAGTAAAATGAACTACTGTCCTATTGTTAAACCTCCATTAACTGATTAACACTGTCAACACAACACATTGCTTCTGAAGTTCACATGGTGATCATGTTTGTTAGTAGTAGCAGCAAGTAGTTACAATCAAGAACTTAATCTTAAGCATTGCATTTCATCTTTCTACCGCCCCATTGCATTGTGGGTAGTAAACTCTACTATACAGGTGACGTATTCTCTCTCTGTAAGGAAATCAGTAAAAACAGTAAAGAGGAACTGTAAGCCATTGTCTGTCACTATATGACAAGGATTCCCTTCCCTGCTGAAGACGGACTCTACGTCCACACGACTACGCTTTGCCTTTCAAAACAAAAACAATCATGATCTCTGTCCAGATAAACATTTTAGCACCGTGTTAGAAATAATCTCCGTCAACAACTATACTAACAACAATAACTCGCCTGAAAATGCATATCACCTCACCATTCACGTACACTGGGCATGAAGCAGATTTGAACCATTACTGCGGTTGAGATAAGATAAAATAAGATATACTTTATTGTCCCGCAGGGAAATTTATCTTGTGCTCCAAGCCGCTGCATCACACAATACACTTGCTAGCATCACAATCCACATGCACGTGTAACATAGTTGAAGAGGTTCAGGTTAAATCCCGCTAAATGGGAAAAGTACGCCACCTGCTGTTGTAAATGTGTACCTGCACTGAATGGTAGACGCAAAGGACTATGGGTAATCCTGAACGCAACAGAGGATTTACTGAAAGGTAACGGGTCCGTGAATGTCCGTGGACAATATAATGATAACTAACTTTAAAAGTACATAACGGTTGAGCTGGCTTTATTTTGTTGAATATTATGTGTCTTAGATAATAAGATGACCCATTCTTCTATGTTGTCCTTTGTCATAAATGCAGGTATGTTACAGTATGTTCTATAGAGTGTGATGAGCAGGAGATGATCATGAACGCAACGGAATTCAAGACCATAATTACGGCAAAATATAACACCGGTGCCGCTGCGAGGGCTAGACAAGAAGCACGGCAAAATATCACAGACAAGTTAAATGGTTAAATGCGTAAGTGTTGGGAAATGTATCGGCTAATTTTAATGCCTCATCACCCCAATCAATCAGATTATATGTCTTTAAATGTGCCTGCTGGCAGTAGGCTTAATGAATGCATCATCCAATGAGATCTATAGCGACAATAATGATCTCAACTCTTTCAGAATAAGTAGATAAAAACAAGCCCAAAGAGTATCTAATTGATACTTATGAGGATATATGTACTGTATGCACGTATGTATCATGTAGCCTACTATATATGTGTATATACATGTATGTGTAGATTACCATATAGAACTAGGAGTTTGAATATGTGTGTGTGAATCTGTGTATGGGCGGATCAGTATGTATGTATGTATTATTCATCATCAGAAATTCAATCAATTGAAGCAGTGAAAAGAAATAGTGTGTGATTCTCTATTCTTATCAACTAAGGGCTAATGGGTTGTGTCAACTTAGGATAAGAAGTTAACTCAAAGTGCTATTTTAAGTTTGTCAAACTTAACATTACTATTCAGACCTACTTATGTACTTAAGTTAACGTAACTTAAAATATTGAGTTTGATCCTCACGTCTACTCATGTACTTAAGTAAAGAACACTTGAAATATCAAGTTGGAGAAACTTGAAATTGTGTGTTCTTATAGATTGAAAACATACATTAACAGCACTGCCCATTTTATGTTGAGTATACTCAAAAAAGCTGTGCAGCTGGTTACTTAACCTTTTTAAGTATACTCAACTTTTCTTTTTTACAGCCTTCATTTTTAATTAATTAGAAATGTACACCGTTAAAGAAAAGAAAATCATCTTAAAACACAAAATGTTTAATAACAATAAGTTATTTGCTTGCAAAACAATATTGTCTTTCAATTTCAACACTTGAATAGTAGACAGCAGGGGGTCAACATCCTTATAATCTCTACTTCACGCCATTTTAAACCCAAAGACACCGACTAAAGTTCCCTCCTAATACTCGGTCAAAACAAAAATAAATGCAAATATGTGTCTGCATTGCGCTATGTGGCAGTAACAACAATAAACTAAAATTAACATTAAATTATAATACACCTAAAGTGCAGGACCAGCAGTGGATAGTTCAGCTGTAATATACAAAGTAGTAAGGCAAATAATAAACTTGTTAAACATCTAATACTTAAGGGTGTTGACCAATTTGGTCAACTCATACCATCGGCATTTGGTCAAGTAGGTGACATTTCAGTCCCTCATGAAAATCCAGCCAAGACCATAGGCGTGGTTTAGATATGGCAGGCTACTTCAGTAAACTGTTCTTTAAGGCCTGAACCCGGGTAGAGCACTGGGTACCAAGGTTCATGAACACCTTTTGAATTACTTTAAAAATGTGTACCGTAAGTCCTTCGGATAGTCCAGGTTAAGAGCCTAGATGAGCCCAAACAAAAGGGCAAATGCGGTTGGGAAGTCGCATACATCCTCCAGGACAATCGGTTCCTCAATAACCAGCGCGATGCTTATTGTTCTTGGACTTGAGCAGACCGTCCCAACGCCATCTTCAACAACTGAGTATTCCAAGTTCAACTCCCTTGACACAAAATTCCTCCGGGTCTGTATTTTAAAGAAAAACAAGCATATAGAGACTTTCATAAATATTCACCCCTTTAAAGTTCTCTTTTTTTTTCTCCTTCCCATTCTGTAACCATACATTTGAAAAGTCAAAATACATTTTTGGTTGGTAAATTTTCTGCAGATTTTAAAAACTAAAATATACCACTTTCATACCATATTCACCCCCTACACATTTGTATTATAGTATTTGAATATTTAAATATTCATACTCTGAATGTCGTGTCTTGTCATTAAATAAATAAATAGAGCAGAATACAGGGAAACATTTGCTCTCACTGTACAGGCTTCCTTCGATTCAATAAGTGACAAAAACCTGAAGGAACTGGAGCAAATCTGCCATTAAACAATGGACAAAATCACTCCAAATCTGCCAGATTCTTACCCTAAAGACATGTAGCTGCAAAGGGTGCTAATGGTGTGTAGGGGCTTTTTTAGTTTTATTTTCTTAAAAAGATTAGCTAACCAAAAAGGTATTTTGACTTTGAAAATGCACTGACAGAGAATGACCTTACAATTAAAAATACTGCAAAATATGTACATGCATCATTTTTAAGTCAGACAAATCTTCAACAGGTCTAAATACTTTCTGAATGCACTGTATACGAGGTCTCAAAACCCATGACTAATTTGGGCTTGGAATTATAAATGTTACCAGTACATTTGAAGGAGAATTGCTGTTACAAAATGCATGTGATGCAGGCACCACACTCGCATGTAACCTTGATGCTACAGTAATATTGCCAGTATTGGCGATATCACATGAAATTAAATGTTAAAAACTGTAAAGTTACATTTATTAAACTATTTAGGTGGAATAACAAAGTAACAGTGAAGTAGAAATGAGGGTTTGATGAAAGTTTGCATTAGTGTTTTCTTGCTCAATGTGCAACCTTAATGACATTGACACATTAGTCTTACGAGATATTTCTTCAGAAAGCCGTCCGGCTTCTCCATCAAAGAACGGTAGACCCCATAGAGCTGTAGACTTTCTGTGGGCAAGCACATCAGTTGTCTGAAAGATACTAAATGAAGATTAAAAATGTATATATTTATAATAATTATAATTCAAAAAATTCAATGCAAAGGCATTTGGCAAAATGCTTCCAGCATTGTAGCATGCATTTCAGGTCGGCTGTATTCACTAACTAAATGAACCCATATTTTACCACTGTATATATGGGCATCATGTTTTTGGACATAGCTTAAGGGTGAAAACACAATAACGCTCTCTTGCTTTTCATCTCCGAAATCACCAATTTGAAATGTCAATTAAGTCAAACAATACAATACACCTGTGAACATTAACGTGTATTCATATTTATTTTGTTAGACAAACTGGAATATTAAAGGGTGATCTGATGGTAAATGCTCTGCTCCAATGTTATGGTTTGCATAGTTGTCCGTTTTATAATTGATGTCTTGTCACTAAATAATTGTGAAAATGCCCCTCGTCTGTCCCCCAGTTTTTGGTCCCAGTTCAAATCTAATTGAGGACCCCTGCTATACCACATGCACTTCCTACTTATTGATTACCTGTTCATCAAAGTTGTCTAGAAGGATCCTCATGTCCTTTCCAAGTGTTCAGCGGCGTGATCTGTACAGCTTAATAAGCTGCGATGAGTGTGCATCCAATGATGACAGGAAGATCCTCTTCAGGTCCACTCGAGTAATTCTGTAGAACTCTGCACAAAACAGTTTGCATGTAAAGAAACAATGATGCAAGTTTATGTTCAATTGTATAATTGTCCAAAGGCATTAGGTACATGCTGCTTTCTATTTCAGAACAACCAACAGTAGCCTGTGGATCATTGCACTCTGCAGGCAATTCTTCATCTGCTTCTGGTAGATCAATTGGAGTTGTTGGCGATATTACAGATTATCTAAAATCATTAACACTGTAAGATTTGTACTTCCGGCTTACATGACTACTGAAGGACATTACTTGTAAATTCACAGTTTTTGTCACGATCAGGCTTTGCCCTGTGTGTTCTGTGTCTTTGTTTCTTTCTGTAGCTCCTCACTCACCTAATCAGTTCATTCAGTGCACCTGCCAGTCACACTCACCTCATCAGCTCATTACTCTCACCTGTTCACTCTGCCTAGTCACTATTTAAACCCCGGTCTTCACTCACTCACTGCCAGATCATTGTGTTTGTTTCCCGTCCAACCGCCCGTTTTGCTCGTCCTGTTCCCGGTTTTCCAGTCTGCCTGTTCTGCCTTTTCCTGCCGGATTTTCCCCCTCGTCTTTTGTCTTGTCCCTGGATTCCCTGTTTTTGGTTCATTAAAAACCTTTTTTTCTCTACACCTGACTGTCTGCATCTGAGTCCTCATCATGCACCGTGACAGAATGATCTGGCCCAAGATGGACTCAGCAGACCACAGTATGGAGTGTCGTCTCCCCGACTGGTATGGACAATTCATGGGAACCCGTCTGGCCTTTGGAGAACCTCGAGGTGTCCAGAAGGCAGACCGTGACCTAATGGACATCCCAGTCAAACCTTGAAGGAGACAGAGGCAGAGGAAGGGCCAGACTCCCTCTCCCGCTGGGCCGCAGTTATTCCCCGCTCCCGCTGGGCCGCAGCCGACTCCAGCTCCCCGTGTCAGGTCGGCGGTTCGACCGACTCCAGCTCCCTGTGTCCGGTCGGCGATCCAGCCGACTCCAGCTGTCGCCTCGGAGCAGCAGCTATCCCCAGTCCGGGCCGCCGCCGTCTCCGAACCGCAGCGACCTCCAGTCCCGGCCGCCGCCGTCTCCAAACCGCAGCGACCTCCAGTCCGGGCCGCCGCCGTCTCCGAATCGCAGCGACCTCCAGTCCGGGCCGCCGCCGTCTCCGAACCGCAGCGACCTCCAGTCCGGGCCGCCGCCGTCTCCGAACCGCAGCGACCTCCAGTCCCGGCCGCCGCCGTCTCCGAACCGCAGCGACCTCCAGTCCCGGCCGCCGCCGTCTCCGAACCGCAGCGACCTCCAGTCCCGGCCGCCGCCGTCTCCGAACCGCAGCGACCTCCAGTCCCGGCCGCCGCCGAACCGCAGCGACCTCCAGTCCCAGCCTCCGCCGTCTCTGAACCGCAGCGACCTCCAGTCCCGGCCGCTGCCGCCTCCGCGCTGCAACGACCTCCAGCCCTTTACCCCGCTGGGTCATCAGTCTATCCCCCTGAGCCCCAGTCTATGGACTCCGGTTGCCCGGAGCCTCATCTCCAGCCCCTGGAGACCTGTTCCCCGTCTGATCTCCAGCCCCTGGGGCCCTGTTCCCCGTCTGATCTCCAGCCCCTGGGGCCCTGTTCCCCGTCTGATCTCCAGCCCCTGGGGCCCTGTTCCCCGTCTGATCTCCAGCCCCTGGGGCCCTGTTCCCCGTCTGATCTCCAGCCCCTGGGGCCCTGTTCCCCGTCTGATCTCCAGCCCCTGGGGCCCTGTTCCCCGTCTGATCTCCAGCCCCTGGGGCCCTGTTCCCCGTCTGATCTCCAGCCCCTGGAGCCCTGTTCCCCGTCTGATCTCCAGCCCCTGGGGCCCTGTTCCCCGTCTGATCTCCAGCCCCTGGGGCCCTGTTCCCCGTCTGATCTCCAGCCCCTGGGGCCCTGTTCCCCGTCTGATCTCCAGCCCCTGGGGCCCTGTTCCCCGTCTGATCTCCAGCCCCTGGGGCCCTGTTCCCCGTCTGATCTCCAGCCCCTGGGGCCCTGTTCCCCGTCTGATCTCCAGCCCCTGGGGCCCTGTTCCCCGTCTGATCTCCAGCCCCTGGGGCCCTGTTCCCCGTCTGATCTCCAGCCCCTGGGGCCCTGTTCCCCGTCTGATCTCCAGCCCCTGGAGCCCTGTTCCCCGTCTGATCTCCAGCCCCTGGAGCCCTGTTCCCCTCCTGGTTCCCAGTCTCTCGAGTGCAGTTCCCCTCCTGGTTCCCAGTCTCTCGAGTGCAGTTCCCCTCCTGGTTCCCAGTCTCTCGAGTGCAGTTCCCCTCCTGGTTCCCAGTCTCTCGAGTGCAGTTCCCCTCCTGGTTCCCAGTCTCTCGAGTGCAGTTCCCCTCCTGGTTCCCAGTCTCTCGAGTGCAGTTCCCCTCCTCCCGACCCCCAGTCTCTCGAGTGCAGTTCCCGTCCTCCCGACCCCCAGTCTCTCGAGTGCAGTTCCCGTCCTCCCGACCCCCAGTCTCTCGAGTGCAGTTCCCGTCCTCCCGACCCCCAGTCTCTCGAGTGCAGTTCCCGTCCTCCCGACCCCCAGTCTCTCGAGTGCAGTTCCCGTCCTCCCGACCCCCAGTCTCTCGAGTGCAGTTCCCGTCCTCCCGACCCCCAGTCTCTCGAGTGCAGTTCCCGTCCTCCCGACCCCCAGTCTCTCGAGTGCAGTTCTCCCGACCCCCAGTCTCTAGAGTGCCGACCCCCGGACCCCCAGTCTCTAGAGTGCCGACCCCCGGACCCCCAGTCTCTAGAGTGCCGACCCCCGGACCCCCAGTCTCTAGAGTGCCGACCCCCGGACCCCCAGTCTCTAGAGTGCCGACCCCCGGACCCCCAGTCTCTAGAGTGCCGACCCCCGGACCCCCAGTCTCTAGAGTGCCGACCCCCGGACCCCCAGTCTCTAGAGTGCCGACCCCCGGACCCCCAGTCTCTAGAGTGCCGACCCCCGGACCCCCAGTCTCTAGAGTGCCGACCCCCGGACCCCCAGTCTCTAGAGTGCCGACCCCCGGACCCCCAGTCTCTAGAGTGCCGACCCCCGGACCCCCAGTCTCTAGAGTGCCGACCCCCGGACCCCCAGTCTCTAGAGTGCCGACCCCCGGACCCCCAGTCTCTAGAGTGCCGACCCCCGGACCCCCAGTCTCTAGAGTGCCGACCCCCGGACCCCCAGTCTCTAGAGTGCCGACCCCCGGACCCCCAGTCTCTAGAGTTCTGACCCCCGGACCCCCAGTCTCCAGAGCTCCGTCCTCCGGACCCTCAGTCTCCCCAGTCTGCCAGGCCGGCCATCCCTCCTCCGGACCCCCTCCACCCACCCGGTTGTGGACTCTGACTCTCGACCTCGGAGGAGTTATAACCCTCCTCCGGGCCCCCACCGCCCTCCCTTGGAAGATGTTCATGTTTTTGTTTTTTGTTTTGGAACAAAAACCGAAAAGCAGTTTGCCATGATTTATTAAATGTACACTGAGAACTGAGAATTTAAAAGATGATTTCACTAACCTCTAACTATGTTTACCTTAAGTGTGTAAAGGAGCTATTTGCAAGTCATTAAAATGGTTTTATCATAATGACAAACAATACTATGAGTGATGGAAGGAAGGGGGTGACCACGAAAAGCAACAGACCCTTCATCCCCCCTTTTGCTGAGTATTTTAAATGAGTATTTATGAATTATTTGTTTTGTATCATCAGGGAAGGAAAAGCATAGGTCAAGGAGTCTTACGAGTAACACAAATAAATGTTTTCAACTTCTGGAGCAAGAACTGAACTTCTGACTCACCCAGAATCTCATAGGTATTTTATTATTGCTTCAACTAAGTTGTCTTTATAGCTGTACTTAGGCTTGCCTCAGTGGTGATTGGACTGAGTTTCTGCCTGTCTGAGGAGGTGTGATTTAGTCTCAGCTGCTGAATAGCTTTGCTAATTGCAAGGGAGGAGCCTACACTCCTGGCAGACAATCAGTAGATTGCTGTCCTTAAGCACTTCTGTAGGCTGGAAGCATCAGGCAAACGAAGGCTAGGGCGAACAAAGGCAACAAGGTGACTTTTTCAAGCCCGACTTCGTCAAGCTAAGACTTCTTGAACGTGTAGTTACCTCATTTTTATTGTTCAAACCATGTGTTTGCATCCGATCTCGGTCCTCTCTTCTGCTCGGTGGTCATGTAGACATTGGGCCACTCCCAGGTGCCGTGACCCCGCTAACCTCATTTATCCTACTCTCTCAGCTCATGTTGAGCAAGTGGTATCGGGAGGGCTCTGGAATTGCCAGTCGGCAGTGCCGAAAGCTGAGTTTATCTCGGGCTACGCTTCCTTGCTCTCTCTCAGCTTTCTTGCTCTAACTGAGACCTGGATCATGCCAGAAAATACCACCACACCTGCAGCTCTGTCAGAAGTGTACTCTTTCTCTCACACTCCCAGAGCTGTGAGGCGGGGTGGTGGTACTGGCTTGCTAATTTCCCCAAAATGGAAATACACTCTTGTCTCGGTTCCTCAGTTCTCCCCGTCCTCTTTCGAATTTCATGCGGTTACTGTCACTTATCCAGTCAAGCTCACCATTGCTGTTGTGTATCGCCCACCAGGCCCTCTTGGTGAGTTCTTGGAAGATCTCGACACATTAGTCTCACACTTCCATGATGATGGCTCCGCACTCATCCTGCTCGGAGACTTTAACATCCAGACTGATAAATTAGAACCCCTTCTTTCCTTCCTCTCCTCATTTGACCTTTACCCGCCTCTTCTCCTCCTACCCACAAGGCCGGCAACCAGCTGGATCTTATCTTCACTAGACACTGTTCTACTGCTAACCTCTCCGTCACTCCCCTCCAGCTCTCTGACCACTATTTCATGTCGTACTCCCTCTCCCTCTCCTCTCCCCCCGTACTTCCACCACCTACCCACTTGGTTTCTACCCGTAGTCATCTCCGCTCCCTCTCCCCGGCTGATCTTTCATCTTCTGTTACCTCTGCTCTCCCTTACCCTGAAGCCTTCTCTCTCCTATCCCCTGATATTGCTACTGATCTTCTCCTCTCCACCCTTTCCTCTTCTTTGGACAACCTCTGTCCCTTCACCTCCAGGCCTGCACGGCCAACCCCACCTGCCCCGTGGCTGTCGGACTCAGTGCGTAATGACAGACGGAGCCTAAGAGAGGCTGAGCGTAAATGGAGAAAAGGCAAACTCCCAGGGGACCTTCTTAACTTCCAAGCTCTTCTTTCCACTTTTTCCATCACTCTATCTACTGCTAAAGCTGCTTTCTTTCACTCCAAAATCCTAACCTCTGCTTCCAATCCTAAAAAACTCTTCGAAACTTTCTCTTCACTCCTCCAACCCCCACCCCCTCCTCCTACGTCCTCCCTTCTCCCTGACGATTTCGCCAACTTCTTTGACAAGAAGGTAAACGATATCAGATCCTCCTTCTCTCAGCCCCCCTGTCCACCCTCTCCCTCTCTACCATCTCCAGCTCTTCCCCCACAGCTCTCCCTCCCCTCTCCATGCCCCATCTTACCCTATCTTGCTCCCCTCTCCCCTAACGAGGTCCTCAACCTTGTTACATCTAACCGCCCCACCACGTGCTCCCTTGACCCGATCCCCTCCCCTCTTCTTCAGTCTATTGTGACTGAACTCCTTCCTTTTCTCACCCACCTCATGAACACATCTCTTGTTTCAGGATACTTTCCCACGGCTTTCAAGACTGCTAGAGTCACCCCCCTTCTGAAGAAACCATCACTTGACACCTCTGATGTCAAGAACTTCAGACCGGTGTCTCTTCTACCCTTTCTTTCCAAAACACTTGAACGTGCTGTCTTTACTCAACTATCCTCCTATCTCCACCAAAACAACCTCTTGGACCCTCACCAGTCTGGGTTCAAAGTGGGTCACTCGACTGAGACAGCCCTCCTTGCGGTGACGGAGTCGCTTCATGCAGCGAGATCTAACTCTCTCTCCTCTGTCCTGATTCTCCTGGACCTGTCTGCGGCATTTGACACTGTTAACCACCAGATCCTCCTATCCACCCTCGAGGGGATGGGCGTTTCAGGCTCTGCACTCTCCCTGTTTGCATCCTACCTGACAGGTCGATCCTACCAGGTGTCATGGAGGGGCTCTGTGTCGGAACCACGCATACTGACTACGGGGGTTCCGCAAGGCTCAGTCCTGGGCCCCCTTCTCTTCTCGCTCTACACAACATCTCTGGGTTCTGTTATTCGCTCGCATGACTTCTCCTACCATTGTTATGCCGATGACACCCAGCTGGTCTTGTCATTTCCCCCCGGGGACACTCAAGTGGAGGCACGCATCGCTGCGTGCTTGGCTGACATCTCGAAGTGGATGACGACACACCACCTCAAGCTCAACCTGGACAAAACCGAGCTACTGTTCCTCCCGGGGAAGGGTTGCCCGCACCGAGACCTGTCCATCACCATTGATGATACCGTGGTGACGCCAACTCGGACTGCGAGAAACCTGGGTGTGACCCTGGATGACCAACTGTCGTTCTCAGCAAACATTGCATCAGTTACACGCTCCTGCAGATTCCTGCTCTACAACATCAGGAGGATTCGCCCCTTCCTCACTGATGAGACGGCGCAGGTGCTAATCCAGGCTCTTGTCATCTCCCGCCTGGACTACTGCAACTCACTACTTGCCGGAGCCCCGGCGCTGGCCATCAGACCTCTGGAGTTTGTCCAGAAAGCTGCAGCTCGCCTGGTGTTCAATCGCCCCAAGTTCTCCCACACAACTTGCCTTCTCCGTTCTCTACACTGGCTACCTGTAAGAGCCCGCATCCAGTTTAAGACTCTGGTGCTAGCCTACAGGGCAGTGAAAGGAACAGCTCCTTCCTATCTCCAGGCCATGGTCAAGCCCTACACCCCGGCCCGACCACCTCGCTCTGCTACCTCGGGGCGACTGGTTGCCCCGTCGCTCAGAGGTCCCTGCGGCCGATCGACCCTGTCGCGGCTGTTTTCTGTCCTGGCCCCACAGTGGTGGAATGAACTCCCCACTTACGTCAGGACGGCAGAGTCGCTGCCCATCTTTCGGCGCAGGCTGAAAACTCACCTCTTCAAGAAGGCCTACCCTTCCGCTTAGCACTTACCTAGCATCTACTGTATTCATACTAGCTTATTGCACTTATTGTTTTTATATTAGCTTGTGGCACTTATTGCATTCCTTTGTTTCTGCACTGTACGTTGGCTCTGGTTTATGCTCTTAGATGCTTGTTTGAGGTAGGGACATGCACTTATTACTTCTGGTGACTAGTTCTCTCGAAAACCGATGTTGAACACACTTATTGTAAGTCGCTTTGGATAAAAGCGTCTGCTAAATGACTAATGTAATGTAAATGGGGTGCACAAAAGAACGGCGTGTTGCTTTAAGTCTACTTCATTACCTGGACTGTATCTAGTGCACCTTAATGCTACATGCGCGCGGGTAACTTAAACTATCAGCACTCTAGTTTCAACGCCACCAACACTAACGAACGGCGAAGCACTTTGCAGCAACATGTTAGCTAGCTAACAAAAACCAACCAATGTAGCATACGGCGCTATAACGTTGTGCACGGGCATACAACATAGTAACGTTAGCTTTAACTAGTACAGACGTTAACTTTAATATGTGCAAATTCACTCGACCATGCAAAACCGCAAGCCGCGGGTCGTTATCGTTAAATTACACATGACATTATGAACACATGAAAAATAGGGTGGGGTCCGTCACGTTGTAAACTTCTTAATGTTAACTTTTGCATTAAAAAAAATAACAGGTTCGCTGACTAGCCCGTTAGCTAACACACTCCAGAACATACACAGCCTTACCTTGTTAATTTGTGCTTGAGGTAGACGGCATGCTGCAGCAACACTTGAGCTGGCGTGGACCGGCGCGGAATTGCTATCTCTAACCGAAGGCACTAGTGTAGCGCAGTGATTAGACGTTTTTTTTCTCTCTCTCTCTCTCTTTATTGAACATTGTCAACAGACATTCAGCAGATCATGAACATTCTTACACAAATAAGATTTAGGTATAAAAATCAATCAAATGAAATCTAAAAAAATAAGGTATCTAAAAATAATGATATCAAAGTATCTTAACAGGGGCTAAAGAAAATAATGTTTTATTTATTTTATTAAATTTATTAATTTATTTTATTTTATTATTTAAAATATATAATTAAATACATATATGTACATGTATATATTTACTAACATCTACCCATGCACAGTGGCCTTAGTTACCTCAGCAGATGCCCAAACCACTATGCTAAGTTTTCTCGAGTTAAAAGTTTCAGTGGACTGCACTCCTTATTAATAAAGTTGACATTTTGAGTTAGCTCAACTTTTTTCAAAGGGATTTGTTGACTCAACTTTAAAAAAGGTATTAGTACAACAAATTTGAAGTTGGACTTTTTAGAGTGTACTGAGAGGAGGCCTTATCTCAAAGGTGCACTTCATTCTGTGAGTTTCCTTCATAATTAGTCATTTGGTTAACCATCGTCACATTTTGCAGTGGCTGGACCTTCGGTCACATTGCTGCAGCCACCACTCATAGTGTTGGTCGGAGGAGAGGAGCCCACTGATGTAAGTTGATATTGCTGCATCATTGTGTAATGATTCTATACATGTTCATTGTGTGTGTCTTTTAAAACCAAAGACAATTTTCCAAAGTTCCTAATAATTCCTAATTCACTAACAGGAGGCCAGTCCAGACGATGAGGAGACTGTGTCGGCGTTCTCCAGTGATGTGGTAAAAGCAAGTTGTGGAAACTAATACTCCTATCCAACTCACTCCTTGTGAGTGGTATTTGGACTACATCAATGCATTCCTTTAGGCAAATCCTGCTGGACCATGGCCTGATCCGCAAGAGCCTGACCCCTCTCACTCTGCTGGAACTGGGGAT
The DNA here is from genome assembly GCF_050575085.1 of Anarhichas minor. NCBI lineage: Eukaryota > Metazoa > Chordata > Actinopteri > Perciformes > Anarhichadidae > Anarhichas > Anarhichas minor. The sequence continues at coordinate 5,781,861 of NW_027466501.1, forward strand.
GGGGAGGTGAGTTCTCATTTAATACCCTCACCTTGTGAGGGGAGGTCTGAGTTTAGTTGGCATCTGACCACCACACTGAACAAAGTTATGAATGGTTTTCTTGTCTTTTGTTCAGGTTGACTATGAAGATGTGCGGACGCTGTACAAGCGGCACTTGCGTACAGAAATTGCTTACCGCCAGCTGAAAATGAGGAAGATCCACAAGGAGATTGCATTGCTTGATCGGCAGCTGGATGTAAGTGTAACCATGTAAAAGCTTTGCCTAAAGTATTTGTGAGCTTTGGCATGAATTTAACTGAACTGAAATTCTTATTTCTTGTGCACCTTCATTTACAGGCTGACCAAGAGAGCAAATAAAAGCTTTCTTCTACAACATGGATCTCTTAAATTGTTCTTGAACATGTTCCTCTATTCAGAATCTGAATTATGTTTATTGCCAAGTATACTCTCATATACAGGACATTGACTTGGTGATTTCGGAGCATGGGACATAGACAACAATATATGTACAAGTAAATAGAATAAAAATAAGGGTAATAGTAAAAATACAAATAATCAAAACAAGTATTACAGTATTAGCATACTGTGCAAGAGCAAGTGTTAACAAAATAGCAATAAATTATGTCCACTTGCTATGATGTGTTGAATGAATAAGGATGCAAACTAAAGTGCAAACTGCAGTGCATTGTGTGCGGGGGACCCAGAGTCAGTGTGGTGCAGGGGGCTTGTTTGTGTGCCCCACTACCGTGGGGAAGAAACTGTTCAGGTGGTGCGAGGTTTTGGTTTTAATGGACCGGAACCTTTTGCCGGATGGGAGTCTCTGGGAGAGGTGGTAGCCGGGATGGGAAGGGTCAGCAATGATCCTGCCTGCTCTCTTGCTGGTCCTGGAGTGGAACAGGTCTGGGAGGGAGATCTGATTACTCCATTGAGTTCCGCAACATAGCAGCCGAGAGCAACTGGAACGCCCCCTCGCTCCTCGATGCCTTCTACCACGGTCTCTCGGACCGCCTCAAGGACGAGTTGGCGGCTCGAGATCTTCTTGCTGGCTTGGACGAGTTGGTCGCTCTCTCCATCCGTATCGACAGTTGTCTGCGGGAATGGAGAAGAGAGAGGGGCTTTTCGGCTGCTCCACAAAGGCCACTTCGCCGGTCAGACAATACTCGGGGGTTTCCGTCGGAACGGGTCTCTGACGGTCCAGCCGACTCTCCTGAGCCTATGCGGCTGGGGCGGACCCGGCTCTCCGCAGCAGAATGACAGCGCCGCCTGCAGGATGATCGATGCTTTTGCTGCGGCCAGAGCGGCCATTTTGCAACCTCTTGTCCAGTAAAAGAGATGGCTCACCAGTCATCCGGAGGGCGCTGGTGAGTCGAAATGTGAACTTAAAAATGCCCTCTTGCACTTTGATTCATGCTCAACTGTTTTGTTCAGGGAACAATCACACTGTCTCAGTCCTCATTGACTCTGGTGCAGATGCTAACCTTATGGACAGAACGATGGCCTCCCAGCTGGGGATTGGGCAGGTGGCCCTAGAAAAACCCATCCACGCCACACCTTTAGATGGTCGTCTCCTCTACAGGGTTACCCATCAATCCACTCCCCTGCCAATGACAATGTCAGGTAATCACAATGAAATGCTCACCTTCCATCTCATTGACTGGGCATCAGGAACTGTATTACAGTAGAGTGTTCATTGTCATGCTGTCTGTCTAAAATCTGCCTCATCATCTGCCCCTAGTCTGCCCGTCTCTTCTGAGTTCCCAGATCTCTCCGGGGTTCCAAAGGAGTATCTTGACCTTAAGGAGGTTTTTAACAAAGCCCGGGCCACCTCGTTGCTGCCTCATCGCCTGTATCACTGTGCCATTAACCTCCGCCCTGGTACATCTCCTCCCAGAGGTAGACTTTTTTTCCCTATCTGCTCCTGAGACGAAGACTATGGAGGGGTTTTTCTTTGTCGGAAAGAAGGACAAATCCCTGCGCCCTTGCATTGACTACAGAGGACTCAATAACATTACTGTAAAAAATAGGTACCCTCTTCCACTTATTGCCTCTGCTTTTGAGCTGCTACAAGGTGCTACCATTTTTTCCAAACTCGATCTACGCAATGCTTACCATTTGGTGAGAATCCGAGAGGGGGACGAGTGGAAGACTGCCTTTAATACTCCTAGTGGACATTATGAGTATTTAGTTATGCCATTTGGTCTCACCAATGCCCCTGCAGTCTTTCAGGGGTTGGTTAATGATGTTCTCCGGGATATGCTCAATGTTTCTGTTTTTGTGTATTTGGATGACATTCTTATCTTCTCGAAGTCTCAACAGGAACATGTGGTCCATGTACGCCAAGTCCTCCAAAGGCTTTTGGAGAATCAGCTCTTCGTAAAGGCGGAGAAGTGCGAGTTCCACACCACAGAGGTATCGTTCCTGGGTTTTGTCCTCAATGCTGGTAATATCCAGATGGACTCTGCCAAGACCAAAGCAGTTTGCTGACTGGCCCTCCCCGTCCACACGCAAGGAACTTCAACGCTTTTTGGGCTTTGCAAACTTATATCGGCGGTTCATCCGTAACTACAGTTCCGTGGCTGCTCCCCTGACCGCTCTCACCTCCCCGCATGTGCCCTTCCGGTGGTCCTCTGCAGCAGCAGGGGTCTTTGGTGAGTTAAAATCACGTTTTACCTCTGCTCCCATCCTCATATTCCCAGATCCTGCCCGGCAGTTTATTGTGGAAGTGGACGCCTCGGACACTGGTGTAGGAGCGGTCCTCTCTAAGCGGTTGGCTGAGGACCAAAAGGTTCACCCATGTGCCTTCTTCTCCCGGAAGCTGTCCCCCACGGAGAGGAATTATGACAATGGAAACCGGGAGCTGTTGGTGGTCAAACTGGCATTGGAGGAGTGGAGACACTGGTTAGAGGGGGCGGAGCAGCCGTTTGTGGTCTGGACAGACCACAAAAATCTAGAATACATCCGTTCGGCCAAGCGACTGAACTCTCGTCAAGCTAGGTGGGCTCTTTTTTTAAACCGTTTTGAGTTTTCACTCTCATACAGACCAGGTTCAAAGAATGTCAAGCCCGACACCTTGTCTCGTCAGTTCCAGCGAGAGAGCTCTCCTTCCCATCCTGAAAGTATCCTCCACCCTGAGTGCGTTATTGGTGTGTTAACCTGGGAGGTGGAGGACAAGGTAAAGCGCTCCCATGCCGAACACCCTGCCCCCAGTGCTTGTCCTGATAACCGGTTGTTTGTTCCTGTCAATCTCCGTCCTCAGGTCCTCCAGTGGGGCCACTCTTCCCGCCTCTCTTGCCATCCTGGGATCAGACGCACACTAGCACTGCTCAGACAGCATTTCTGGTGGTCTTCCATGGAGGAAGACACCAAGGGGTTCATTGGTGCTTGCCAGGTTTGTTCTCAGCATAAGAGCACTCGCCAACCTCCCTCTGGACTTCTTCATCCTCTGCCAGTTCCTATTCGTCCCTGGTCTCAAATCGCTTTGGACTTTGTAACCGGCCTACCCCCTTCTGACGGTAACAGTTATTCTCACGGTCATTGATTGATTTTCCAAGTCTGCTCTGCTCATTCCACTACCCAAGTTGCCTACTGCCAAAGAGAGCTAAAATATTACTGCAAAATGTTTTCCGGCTGCATGGTCTGCCCATTGATGTGGTCTCTGACCGGGGATCACAATTCACCTCTCGCTCCTGGTCAGAGTTTTGCAGGCTGCTCGGAGCCATGGTCAGTCTGTCGTCAGGGTTCTATCCACAGTCTAATGGGCAGGCTGAGCAGATGAATCAAGAGATGGAGACAGCCTTACGCTGTCTCTCCTCCCGCAACCCCTCCTCCTGGTCTGAGCAGCTCTTGTGGGTCGAGTATGCCCACAACACCATTCCCAGTTCAGCCACCGGGTTGTCACCACTCCAGTGTGCCCGTGGATATCAGCCACCACTCTTCCCGGAGCAGGAACAAGAGGCCAGTGTCCCCTCAGTCTAGGCATTGATCCAGCGGTGCCGACGCACTTGGAGGCAGGCCCGCTCCACACTCTTGCGCTTGTCCGACCGCTACCAGAGGTCTGCCAACAGACGCCGTGTTCCTGCACCCCGTTATGCCCCGGGACAATGTGTCTGGCTGTCTACGCGGGACCTTCCCTTCAGAGTGGAATCCAAGAAATTGGCTCCTCGCTTCGTGGGCCCTTTCCCTGTTTCTCGAATCATCAATCCTGCTGCTGTCCGTCTTCGTCTGCCATCGTCCATGAGAATTCATCCCACCTTTCATGTCTCCAGGATTAAACCCGTCAAGGAGAGCCCCCTTCAGCCCCCCCCCCCCCCCAGCTCATCGATGGGGCCCCTGCCTACATGGTCCGTTGCCTTCTCAAGTCTCGGCGATGGGGTAGAGGCTTGCAATACCTAGTGGACTGGGAGGGTTATGGTCCTGAAGAGCGTGAATGGGTTCCCGCTCGCAGAATATTTGATCTCTCCCTGATCACGGACTTCCACCAGGCCCATCCGGACCAACCCAGTGGGACGTCAAGAGCCGTCCCTAGAGGGGGAGGTTCTGTCACGAATTCCCCTTCATATTAGTTTGTTTTTATCCGGTCTGCTTGTTTTATTAACTCTCCTGTCATTTCAGATCCTACCATTCACACCCGATCATCTCTCATTCCCCTCACCTGGTCCTCCACACCCATCTCACCTGCAGCCCATTCCCTCATTAGCCCTCACTATTTAGTTCCCCTCACTTGCACTCGTTCCCTGCCAGATTGTCTTGTGTGTTTTTGCCAAGTTCTCCAGCGTACCTTTATACTGTTCATGGTCCGCCTGTTCCGACCCTGTCTGCCTGTTTTCGACCTTGGATTTTTGCCTTCCCCTTATTGGATTTGTTCGCCTGTTTTGACTGACCTCCCGGTTTTGACCCTGCCTGAACTCTAGTAAAAGAACTGAACTTATATCTTGTCTCCAACTTGTGCTTTTGGGTTCTAGTATCTGTAATCCTTACAGATATCTGTAGTATCAACAGCTGACTTAGAGATGATCATACACGCCTTTATCTCTTCTCACATTGATTATTGTAATACACTTTTCTCCTCACTCAGTGTATCTGCTCTCAACCGTTTGCAGGTAATCCAGAACGCTGCCCCCAGATTACTCACCAGGACAAATGGACTGTCTCACATCACCCCCGTACGCTGATCTCTTCAATGGCTCCCTGTAGCATTTAGGATCCACTTTAAGATTCTCACTGTCACTTACAGAGCACTACACAGACTTCTACATATGTGGCTGAACTACTTTCACCCTTATTCACCCACCCGCGCTCTCAGGTCAAACATGTTCAATATCTGTCTGTCCCACGCACTCGCCTTAAGACCCGTGGTGATCGAGCTTTTGAGGCAGTAGCACCAAGGCTGTGGAATGCTCTGCCTGCACCTCTACGGTTTGCTGATTCTGTGAATTTGTTTAAAAATCAGCTTAAGCCATACATGTTTAGACAGGCGTTTGGGTAAAATTCATGCTCTAGGTCTGCTTTTAATCTAGGTTTTTATTATGTATTTTGCAGTCTATTGTGCCTTTTCTTAATATGTTTAAAAATATTTTAAATGAATGGCCCTTATATGATCACCTTGTGTTAATTGTTTTCTTCTTGTCTGAAATACTGCTCCTGTTCAGCACAAAAAGTGTGATGTGAATACATTTTACTTATTTATGCTTGTACACACAACTGTGTTCATTCACATGATCTGAACAATTGTTCTCCACTTATCTTAACTTCTTGCATCTTGGTTATAATTCAAAACTGTTTTGTGCTTCTTCAGTAGTTGTCAATCATCATCCTCTGAAGAATTTGTCTATATAAATACATAGTAGAGGTAAGGTATTGAGAGTGTATGTGTGTGTCTACCTAAATGGAGACTGACAGCACGAAAAAAACCTTGACACATATTGTGCCCCGCCATCTTTTCACTGTCCAATCCAACAGCACTAATCCCTTTATGGCTGCAAATCCTTGACTTTCACTGCCCAAAGTGCTAGACAGTTTGAAATCGAGAGTTCAAGCAGAATGGCCTATGCTCATCAACGCCTCTTTCAGTCCAGTCAGATTTGTCTGTGGACAGCACTGAGATTATTAGGATGCCTGCAATCTCTAAATCATTGACCGTCGAGCCACTGGGGCCAACTGGCTGTATTTCTGGGGTTCCGGTGTAGCCAGCACTTATCAAGGCCAAGACTTCCTTTTCCTTGTTTACAGTCAGATTAGTAACTTGAGATGTGAGACTGGAGTTGGTGTTGAGAGACGACAATAATGACTGGAGTTTACAAGCTAATTTAAAACCAATACAAATAGAAACTTTGTCAGACGATAGCAACAATTGTATTTCGATCGCTTCTTTTGCTCTCCACAGACTGCATTCAACTAAAGCCTGCTTGAACGTGATTGGTCAATACTATACTACTAGAACGCTTCCGATGCTAAAATCTTGTCCTGTTTATAGAGATTAGGATGCCTGTGACCAGAGTGCCTGAGAGAAAAATGCATGAATACATTATTTCAGTGTTGGTTGTGCAAAACACACTCAAAGATGATTAGGCCTGTTAGGTGGGTGCAGGATTTGATTTGAGAGGGAAATTAGCTGCCTGACAAGCAGATTGAAAAAGATAACTACTGGCAAACACACAAAAAGCACACAGGCGTAGCTTGGAAGTCAGGGCTGTAATTCTTTCATTCGATTGCAGGTCATAATAGCAGCACAACTCCATTAATCTTCTGACCAATTTAATTAGACTGATGACAAGAGGGTTCCTGGAGGATGCCACATTATTGCTGAGTGTAATGATGATTTGGGCTTGTGCAGACATATTTAATAAGCCCACTGCAGCTTTGAACTTGCATAATTACTTTCACGTTATACAGTTGACCTGCAATTAAGCCTTACAGAATTCTCAAAATGAATTCTTAAAAGGGAAAATGCCAAGACATTTAATGTTCAGTATTTAGAAAACACCGAAAATTGTTGATATTTCATTTTCACTTTTCAACCAGCCACTAACCCAAAAAGCACATACGCGAAAGCCCCACTTCATACCAAGTATAGTCTAAGAGCCATTTACGTTGATTTGTACATATGCTTATTCCAGATATCTGAATCACTGCCCACATGTCCATGTGTTCAGTGATTCAAATAGGTCTGGTGTTGTGCTCAGTATCAGCTGATTGGAGGTACAATCAACCAATTAGACCCCATGTCAAGGGAGTTCTGGACAGGACCCAATAGCACGACCATGAGACAGAAATTGAGGAAAAGAAAATACTTTATTTTAGAAGGTAGAGCATGCAGGATCGATGTGTGGTTCTCCGTGGACCGATACAGGAAGATAGGCAGGATTACTGTGTGGATCCTTTGGTCCGACATAGGGTTGCAGGCAGATCGACGGTGTGATGTCCCGTGGATCGACACCGGAGGCAGGCAGATTACCAGGCACGAGTCAGAAGACGGTAGCGGGTTGAAGCTGGTTTGAGAATGAAGCCTGTATGCCGACTGTTCTGACATGAAGAGTGTACGGACTGACAACACAGGTCTGGAGGACCAGGGTTCAAATACTGCCCAGATCTCATTAGTAGGATCAGGGTCTGGTGTGTCAGCCCGCAGGAGGTAATCAGCTGAAGTGTCTCTAGCTGTGTACCAATCAGGGGTGTGGCCATGGGAGGTGTCTGGTCTGACAGGGATCCGGGGATGGTCAGAAGTAGGCCATTTGGATCCTGAAACATTGTCAATCTTAACCTTTCTGTTAAGTCTAGAATGATACCATGCTCAGGGGCTTCAATGTTTAGTAAGGGGAAATTCACAAGATTGCTAGCTGTTGACTTTGGCTTTTTATTGATATATTGATTAAGGTTTCCATTCAGGATACTATCTTGTGATACCAAGTGACATCAGGTCTGACAATTCCTCTAGAAATACTGGTTAATATCTTTGTGGCTGATACAATATAATGATGAGCACTGATAATTCTACTTTTAACTGAAGATATTTAAATTATGTGAATTCACCCAGGTCAATGTCACTACACACAAACTGTGTAGAAAAATAGCTGACTGATATAGATGGTAGTTTGGAGGACAAGCCCATATCAGTACTGTTACAGTAGTAGTGCAGTTTTTTCCTATTCAAATACATAATTCGAATTTCGAATATTTGTTGACAGCCTTACTCATCGGATAGTTTTGCGAGATGATTTGATTGCAATAAAGGGATTAAAAGGAGTCAGGTCAGGTTTGTCTGCAAGACAACATGCAAGGAAATACTGGTTTTGTGAGTGGAATTTGGATTACGCTGTGCTAAGCTAAGCTAACATTGTAGCTGCTCCACCAACACTCAAAATGTCATCCAGGCATAAATACGGCAGCAAATTTATTGTTAATTCCATGGCCACAGACTTTTTCTGATTCAACACCATCAGGACATCAAGTAAAGCCAGGAGGAGAATCTCAACCCTGGGAGGATTTTGCAACACAACACCAAGTAAATTCCAAGTATGGGCATCATTTGTGAAGCCCGGCATGAATTTGTGTCATTAAATTTGGTCTACACACACCATTAGATGATAATACTTATTACCATAGCACCTGAAAATGTGTGGACAAAAAGTCCCGTTGTCCCCCTTTTCTATTGTCAGTGTCGCTTGGCACTGGTTTGGGCAGAAAAAACCGCTGTGTCAAACTGAATGAAGGAAGTGATACAAAATGAAAAATCTGTTTGATTATCAGGCGAACTTATCTGAAAAAATACCTCAAATTTATTGTATAATATGTTTGATTGTAATGCTGCTGTATTCCTACTGATTCCTAGAACTGTGTTTATTTCAGGGGGCTTCTTTCACTGTCTATTATTGTCAACATAATAGCTGTACATGTCATTCCAAAACCATTCCTCTGCTGCTATAACAGCCTCCACTCTTCTAGTTTCCACCAGATGTTGAAACTGGATTTGCTCTCATCCAGTCACAAGAGTTTTACCGAGGTTGAACACTGATGTTGGGTGATCCAGTCTAGCTCACAGTTGGCGTTCAAGTTCATCCAAAAGATGTTGGATGGGGTTGAGGTCAGGGCTTTGTGCAGTTCTTTGTACTTTCGATCTTGTGCCGCTAACACTAACATCCCATTCTCTCCACTCTTGATTTTTACCAGGACCACTAACAGTTACACAGCTTTTATTGAGACTCAATTAAGACTTTTAAGGGGGGAACAATTTTTAAAAAATGACAATTTATTTTTAGATTAATTCAGGTACATCAAAATTAAACAGTTGAATGAAAATGATGATTGATATATCTATATAATATACCATATTGGTAAAGGGACTGTACTTGTATAGCACGGCCCGCCACTCAAACTCAGTGGCGGGCCGTGCATTTTGTACCTGGGCCTTCACTGCTGTCCTGCAGCTGAATAATCTCATTATGAAGCCACAGCTACGGTTATTATTTGTTTCGTGTAAAAATGAAGCTCAACACCTATAAATACACTAACTGCAGAGTGCAGATACATAAATACGCCGAGAGTGCGTCTCCTCTCTGCTCTGAATGCAGCTGGGACTGCTGCACACTACTGTGAGAGTAGCCACCTGTGAGTGCTTTGGGGCGGCTCACGGCAGCACCCGCTGCTCGTTCACGAGAGTGCAGAACGGTTACGTGCTTTAACGTCAGAGTCTAAACACCAGAAAAGTCTCCAACAACACCAGAACAAGTCGCTAGATTTGTCAATAGTAGCTTTTGACAAAAAAAGTCACCAAGAGGGTTTTGGAAAGTCGCCAGATTTAGCGAGAAAGCAGCCAAGTTGCCAACACTGGCACCGGCTAAATGTGTCCCCAGAGCAACATTGGACGTAACAATAGTTCCTATCACATATAAAACCAAACAAAAATCCATCTTCATAAAAACAAGTTGTACAAATAATAATATATAAACAAGCGTTTATATATTATGGGATTAAGAGTTTAATCCCACGGTTGTTCAGTACATCCGTGTGTTTTAGTTCCAGTAAGAAGTCCTTCTCGATTCATGGACGCCAGTGAAGACCGTCGAGCCTCCCCAGTTGTATTTCTTGAATATGTTTTAATGTGTTTGAGGCTGAAAATGACCGCTCGACAGAGGCAGGAGATATTGGGATTGTCACCACCCAACATGTCACGCTAGCCCACTGACCAATCACGTACTTGTAGGCCAGCTAGCAGGCTCTGACACGTCAAAGAATACGCCCAACATGTCAAACTAAAGATCTGATTGGTTGAACACTATGACAATCAACAATATCGTCCCCATTCACTTAAACTGCACATGGATGCACTTGTGAGTCTGCAGGCCTCTGGCCTCTCTTCTTACCTGGAGACACAGGTGAAATCTGATTGGATAAAAGCTCTACTTAAAACAAGCTGCACTGGAAGCAGAGCAACTGAGGAAGACAGTAGCTGTGCAATGAGAAAATAAGATAATGGGAAAATATTTTTATAAATTATAATACATGTAGTACATTTAAGAACAAATATTAAATTATAAAATATATATAACTTTGTGATTCTGTTTAGGCCAGCAGAGAAGGCTTTGCAGGCCCTGACGGCCCACCACTGCTCAAAGTGCTTTAACACTACATGTCATCATTCACACATTCACCCCCATTCATACACTGATGACAGGGGCTACCATGCAAGGGTCAAATTAACATTCATACAACATTCATACACCGTAGGCACAGCTACGGGAGCAACACATTTCAAGTGTATATAACACATTAGGTGTCTGGAATAATGTTTTTATCTCTGTCAAAATAGTTATTATTGAATAATATATCAGCTGATTCCAAACTTTTCTTGGCTGTACATGAGTTTAAACGGAAGTAGAAGACACTTAAATGCAGAAAATTAAGCATATTAAGTAACTACTACCAACTTCTGGTGACGTGACTCATTCAGATACAAATACAGATCTTTTTGTCACAAACAAAAACACATACAGATAGTAGCTTTGCGTTACAACCGCACTACCCAGATAATCGTATCATACATTTGGTTGTTCAGTTCCCATAGTTTGGAGAAATTAGGGAATAAGGGGCAGGTGATTGGGCACAGGTGGAGAGAATGAGCATGATCAGGAGACACACACACACCCGGCAAAGCCCAACCGTGACATAAACACCACTATGCCTGGATAACTTTCTCAAGAAAAAAAAGTCATATTTTGTGTATGCTTTCTAAACAGATTTATGGACATTGATGGCCATTGGAGTAAATTATATCCTCATAAAGTGTAAACTGACTCTAAAAATATGTAAATAAATGTAAACAAAACAACATGATCAGTTGTAATTTGTGCAGCTGTACATAGAAAAAGGTCTTCAAGGGTAAACCTAACACAAACGGGGAGAGAAAGAGGGAGACAATTGGATGCTGAGATGTTCAGTGATTGGTTAATCTGTAGCAGCTGCTCAGTCTGTTCTCTGATCTGTCATGGCTCCACAAGCTGTTGCCCTAACCTCTAATCAATTAGAAACTCTAGAAGCTGCTGTGTCCATACAGCTGCATCTGGGTTTCCTTCATGCAGCTTTTTTTTTGTATTTTCTTACTTTGCCTTGAGACAGAGTATTATCACAGGGTTCTGTGATACGTGCCGTACGCCGCAGACTCTGTAAAAGGATTAGCAAGGCACGTTTAAATGGTGAATGGTAAATGTACTGTACTTGTATAGCGCTTTTCTACATTACATTACAGTCATTTAGCAGACGCTTTTATCCAAAGCGACTTACAATAAGTGTATTCAACATCGGTATTCAAGAGAACTACTAGTCACCAGAAGTCATAAGTGCATCTCCTTTTTTAAACAAGCATCTAAGAGCATAAACCAGAGCCAACATACAGTGCAGAAACAAACGAATGCAATAAGTGCAACAAACTAATACGAATACAATAAGTGCTAAGTGGAAGGCTCAGGTAGTACTGATGAAAGATGGGCAGCGACTCTGCTGTCCTGACGTCAGTGGGGAGTTCATTCCACCACTGTGGGGCCAGGACAGAAAACAGCCGTGACCGGGTCGATCGGCCGTAGGGACCTCTGAGCGATGGGGCAACCGATCGCCCCGAGGCAGCAGAGCGAAGTGGTCGGGCGGGGGTGTAGGGCTTGACCTTGGCCTGGCGATAGGAAGGAGCTGTTCCTTTCACTGCCCTGTAGGCTAGCACCAGAGTCTTAAACTGGATGCAAGCTCTTACAGGGAGCCAGTGTAGAGATCGGAGAAGGCAAGTTGTGTGGGAGAATTTGGGGCGATTGAACACCAGACGAGCTGCAGCTTTCTGGACAAGCTCCAGAGGTCTGATGGCCGGGGCTCCGGCAAGTAGTGAGTTGCAGTAGTCCAGGCGGGAGATGACAAGAGCCTGGATGAGCACCTGCGCCATCTCATCAGTGAGGAAGGGGCGAATCCTCCTGATGTTGTAGAGAAGAAATCTGCAGGAGCGTGTAACTGATGCAATGTTTTCTGAGAATGACAGTTGGTCATCCAGGGTCACACCCAGATTCCTCGCAGTCTGAGTTGGCGTCACCACGGTATCATCAATGGTGATGGACAGGTCTCGGTGCGGGAGGAACAGTAGCTCAGTTTTGTCCTGGTTGAGCTTCAGGTGGTGTGTCGCTATCCACTTCGAGATGTCAGCCAAGCACGCAGCGATGCGTGCCTCCACTTGAGTGTCACCGGGGGGAAATGACAAGACCAGCTGGGTGTCATCAGCATAACAATGGTAAGAGAAGTCATGCAAGGTAATAACAGAACCCAGAGATGTTGTGTAGAGCGAGAAGAGAAGGGGGCCCAGAACTGAACCTTGTGGAACTCCCATAGTCAGCATGTGTGGTTCCGACACGGCCCCCCTCCATGTCACCTGGTAGGATCGACCTGTCAGGTAGGATGCAAGCAGGGAGAGTGCAGAGCCTGAGACGCCCATCCCCTCGAGGGTGGAGAGGAGGATCTGGTGGTTCACCGTGTCAAACGTCGCAGACAGGTCCAGGAGAATCAGGACAGAGGAGAGAGAGTTCGCTCTCCTGGCATGAAGTGACTCTGTCACCGCAAGGAGGGCTGTCTCTGTCGAGTGACCCACCTTGAACCTGGACTGGTGGGGGTCCAAGAGGCTGTTCTGGTGGAGATAGGACAGTTGGTTAAAGACAGTACATTCAAGTGTTTTGTATAGAAAGGGTGGAAGAGAAACTGGTCTGAAGTTCTTGACATCAGAGGTGTCAAGTGATGGTTTCTTCAGAAGGGGAGTGACTCTGGCAGTCTTGAAAGTCGTGGGAAAGCATCCTGAAACAAGAGATGAGTTGATGAGGTGGGTGAGGAAAGGAAGGAGTTCAGTCGCAATAGACTGAAGAAGAGGGGAGGGGATCGAGTCTTCTGACCACTCAAAGAGCTTCATGCTTCAGCTACACTTCAAGCTTCAGCTACACTACATGTCATCATTCACCCATTCACACACATTCATACACTGATGACAGGGGCTACCATGCAAGGTGCCACCTGCCTAGAATCAGAAACCGTTTATTACCAATGTATGTTGCACATACAAGGAATTTGTCTTGACGAGTGGTGCATAACATTAAACAATCAACAACAATCAACACAGTGCAAGAAATAGAAACATATTAATATGTAGAATAGAATATAAAATAATATAAAATAAAGTGCACAACAAACATACTATAAACAAGTATGATGAAATGTAATGTTAAAAGTGTCAAGTGTGTTTTAATAAAGAAACAGAAGGGATGTGCAGGGGAGTGACCGGTAGGAAATTGTCCTGGGAATGACAGAGTCAGTGGGGGTCCCGGGCTTTGTTGATGAGCCCAACTGCAGATGGGAAGAAACTGTTGATGTAGCGTGAGGTCTTGGTCCTGATGGACCGCAGCCTCCTGCCGGATGGAAGGGGCACGAACAGTTTATGTCCAGGGTGAGAGGGGTCAGCTACAATCTTTCTTGCTCGCTTCAGGGTCCTTGAAGTGATCAAGTCCTGTAGGGATGGCAGATTGCAGCCAATCTCAGCAGAGCGAATGATACGCTGCAGACCGCACCAGATCACCAGATGGTCAATCTCCCACCTGTCGGCGGACTCATCTCCGCCAGAGTCTAATCAGGGTGGTGTCATCCGCAAACTTCAGGAGCTTCACGGGCTGGTGACTGGAGGTGCAGCTGTTGGTGTACAGGGAGAAGAGCAGAGGGGAAAGAACGCAGCCTTGGGGGAAACCGGTGCTGATGGTCCTGGAGGCTGAGACGTGTTTTCCCAGCTTTACGTGCTGCTTCCTGTCAGACAGGAAGTCTGTGATCCACTTGCAGCTGGGAGAGCTTGTCATGCAGCAGAGACGGGATGATGGTGTTGAAAGCAGAGCTGAAGTCCACAAACAGGTTCCTGGGGAGTCCAAATGCTGGAGGATGAAATTAAGGGCCATGTTGACTGCGTCGTCTACAGACCTGTTGGCTCTTTAGAAGAACTGTAGGGTGTCCAGGAGGACCATCAGGAATATCTAAGGCCATGTCCACATTACTCAGTTTTTGTTTGAAAACACATATATTTTGCTACGTTTACACTGAGCGTCCACACTACGCCGGAGTGTCAGAGCACCGTAAACGGAGGAGTTTGAAAATGCTCCCGAGGTCGGATTAGTTTGAAAACTCTGGGGTTGCGTTTTCGTGTGGACGGCCGAAACCGGATAAATTCAGAAATGATGACGCCCACACCCGCGTTCGCTACTTGATTGGTTCTTAGCAGTCATGACGTTTCCTTCCCTAATTCGTCACATGTCTATCACGTGACCCTTACCCGGAAGCTCACAAACAACAACATTGATTACCGATCGACTACCAGGTTAATTTAATATAGACAACTGATTGCAGGCGATGCTGACCTTGTTGTCTTTACGAACAGCTGTTGTTCAGTTAAAGTCTGCATTTCTGTGGAGGAAGCAGCTGTTATTGGAGCGATTAGTGAGCGGCACGATGAGCGAGCGGCGTGACCAGCGGCGTTATCAGCCCTACGGAGTGGACATCTAAAGTCACAGTTAGCAGTAAATGCTATTCAGTAGGACATATAGCTAAGCCACCAGCAGAGCTACGAGTGAGAACAGACAACGAGGAAACGAGTGAGAGACGTGTGTTGACCACATTTATGGACCCATAATCTGGTAAACGTTTACGTGTAAGTGTTGATTTTACAGTAAATTTGATGTGAGAGAGATAGAACAAGAACCGCAGCGTTGTAACTAAGTCTGAAAAATAAAACTTCTAAAACTTTCCACGAACTGTGTCTGTTTGAGTTTATAGAGGAATATTTTAGAGAAGATCTTAAGTATCAAACACGACCTTTCATTATTAAGGACTACTTTATTACTCTGTCGTATTTTTTTAAAACTAAGCAACCAATCTACTTCCTGTTTACACCGTCACACGAATGCCCAATGTACATTAATGGTCACGTGATGTACATTAATGGTGACGTGATGTACGTTAATGGTGACGTGATGTACGTTAATGGTCACGTGATGTACGTTAATGGTCACGTGATATCCGTTTTCGAAGGTTGCCGTGTGGATGCAGATCAATTCGAAAACAATGCTGAAACGCCCGTGTGGACGGAGATTGTTTCTATTTGAAAATTCCGTTTCCAAATAGAAACGGAGTAGTGTAGATGTAACATTCATACAACATTCACACACTGTAGGCACAGCTGTAGGGAGCAATTTGGGGTGTCTTGCCCAAGGACACATCGACATGGACTAGTGGAGCCGGGGATCGGACCGACGATTGATTGAAGGACGACCCTGCTCTACCACTGAGCCAAAGTCATCCACAATGTTTATTTCTTAGATTCACCGCCTTCTTCCCTTCAGGTTTGTCAATCCCTAATCTTTATAGAGACGGCGTCCTTGTCCTGCATGATTGGCATTCAAGCGCTCCATGCGGTTGCTAACGTGCACTGTAACTATACTCTTTTCTGCTCATCATTTCTGTCCTTGCATGTCTTTCTCTTTATGAGGCCTCACTTATGTTACGGCCTATTTAGTGTGCCTAGGGGTACACAGGAAGAAACATAACAGGTGATAGAAAACCTTGGCAAAATGTTTAACAAAATGAGAGGATAAGGCAGCTGCAATCATTGACATTTACAGAGTATGGATGAACAGAAACAAACCAACTATCTTGGAAGCGTGGACGTCAGGGTGTCTAAGGCAAAATAATAAACAAAACCCCCACGCTAACTAGAAAAGAAGAGTTCAGCTGGCCTACGGAAACAAACAGAAAAACAATACTGAGCTCCGTAACTAGCCACAAAAACAGGAGATAACAGGAATTACAAAATACATGGCAGAGAACCCCTACACAGCTTCCCCAAAGTTAGACATAGTTCTGTAGTCAGAAACAATCAAAACCCCAGGTACGGCAGTACCATTGCTCTCGGCAGCAGCAGCGAACCAACAGCTCCACAGGCCAAGAGAGAACGAAAGAGAGGAAGCACTGGATCTGGGGGTTGGTATTCAGCTCCACTGATGAAATGAGGACTCTCAGGTGTGGGTGCTTCAGCGTAGTGCTGGGCGGTATACCGGTTCAACATTCCTTTTTGGAGAAAAACATCTACTATTACACATTATCATGTCCTGTTTTACATAAGACATAAAAACATAAAAGCCATAATGATTTCAATATATTTTATTATATTTGAAAATGGCATGAACATTCTGGAAGTGTTGGAATTTATAATATAACCATATTTAATCATTGCTACCATTAAACGCTGTCCCCACTGCTATATCATAAGACATCATAATTATCAATATTAATTCAACATTTACCACTTAGAACACAAAACATTACATGATAAAATGCTTATTATAAACTAGTCAATAATCAGTCAGTAATCAGAGTTTTCTTCCACGTTGTCTTCCTGCTCTGACACATCCTCCAAATCACTATCAACCTCCTCATGTTGGAAGAACAGATCGAGGGCCTATTGCACACTAAATCTTGCTGCCATGATGTCAGTCACTGAAATGGCAGCTCAGGTACCTTTTATAATGTTATGAACCCCCTCACCACCACCCTCCAACCCAAATTGATTCAAATTTGTTACTTTGTAGATTATTTATTACATTGCAGGTGCTTGCAGGTGCAGATCTTGTGTCTGTGACAAGGCACCATCTGACCTGTGGATGACTTCTGTTCCCTTTGTGCACCATGATCACAGTATGAGAACAGTATGTAAGGGTTAAGTACTTCACCTCTCTTCATCAGCTGCCTTTTTGGTATAGGACACCGGTAAGCATGTTGTTTAATTGGGGAAGCATTACCAACATCAATATTGTGCTCCAATACAGTGGTACGTGAGGGCACATCTCCGAAAAGTGTAGGGTAAGACCGAATTAGCCTCTGCACATCCTGATTTGGGGAATCAGGAAGATAGGAGAGGTGAGTTTCAAGTTTATCAAGGATTGCCGAGTTAGGCAGCCTACGACATTGTTGAAGGTCGTCACGCAACTTCAACCCATCATTAGCATGATCGGCCAAACTGGACAGCAGAGAGATGGAGGAAGATGTGGTCGTAGGCTCAGGCTGCTTCTCGTTCTGGGCACTTCCCCTGGAGTGAAACAGCTTAAGCATATTTACATGGCACAGACGTGTTTGACGTCTCTGGTCAGGAGTATGAATGATGTAGTCTGTGTCGTTCACTTTTCTTCTCACTACATACGGGCCTGCAAACCGTGCGGTAACAGCAGGACTAGGGGTGGGCATCAGCACCAACACTCCATCACCAGATTGAAAGGTACATTCAACTGCTTTCTTGTCATAGTGCTGTTTCATATTCCTCTGGGAGGATGAGAGAATCTTTTTAACCACAGAATAAGCATGGTGTAGACGCTCCCACAACTGTGTAACAAAATCAAGTACATTGGTTTGATGTGATGCACCCGCTGACAAGAATTGTTCTTTCAGCACTTTCAATGGTCCACGTACACTATGGCCAAACACCAGTTCAGCTGGGCTGAAACTAAGAGACTTCTGCTTTGCTTCACGGGCAGCAAAGAATAAGAAAGGCAGACCATCATCCCAATCTTTTTCAGTCTCAAGGCCGTATTTATGCATCATTGATTTTAGGGTCTGATGCCATCGCTCTAGATCAGTGGTTCTCAACTGGTCTGGCTGCGGGACCCACCATCACCCCTTAATGACAAGCCGCGACCCAAATCACGGAAAATGTTCAACTTCTCAAATGTATTTAATGTAAAGATGGTGCAGTTTGAACCTGAGCTGAAGATGTCCTCTAGTCGTAGTGTAGGAGCTCTCTAGTGCAGAGAAATTGTTCCTGTCAGTCCCCGTCCCACACATGTTTCACGTAAACCAGTAAAACGGTTTTGTTTGTTATGTCTGTAGATTCGTCTATTTGTAATGCAAAATGACCACTTGCCTAAATTCGAGCTGTGGTCTGTTGTTTGATGTCATCCGACATGTCTTCAATTCGTCTACTTAAAGTGTCATTTGAAAGAGGTATAGTTTTCAGTTCATCCCCTGCTGATTGAGCCAATACCTCTCTCACCATGTCCATGGCTGCAGGTAAGTAAGGCCATGTCCACATTACTCCGTTTTTGTTTGGAATCACATATATTTTGCTACGTTTTCACTGAGCGGCCACACTACGCCGGAGTTTTGGAGCACCCTAAACGGAGGAGTTTGAAAACACCCCCGAAGTTGGAGGTGTTTGAAAACTCCGGGGTTGCGTTTGAGTGTGGACGGTCGGAAACGGATGTGTTTAGAAAAAATGACGCCCAAACCCGTGTTCGCTACTGGATTGGTTCTTAGCAGCCATGATGTCTCCTTCCCTGATTCGTCACACTCACTATCACGTGACCCGTACCCGGAAGAAAACAAACTGGGCTACCAGTAATTAATTTCAACATGAATAACGAATTTCAAGCGTTGCTTGCTTTGTTGTCTGTACTAGCAGCTGTTGTGCAGTAAAAGTCTGCATTTCTGTGGAGGAAGCAGCTGTTATTGGAGCGATTAGCGAGCGGCGTGACCAGCGGCGTTATTAGCCCTATCGAGCTGCCGTCTGAAGCCACAATTAGCAGTAAACGGTAAGTGCCTACTTTATTACTCTGTCGTATTTTTTTAAACTAAGCAACCAATCCACTTAATGTTGACACCGTCATGCGCATGCCCAGTGTACGTTAATGGTCAAGTGCTGCCCGTCTTCGAAGGTTGCCGTGTGGATGCAGATCAATTTGAAAATGATGCTGAAACGCCCGTGTGGACGGAGATCATTTCTATTTGACAAATCTGCTTCCAAATAGAAATGGAGTAGTATGGATGTAGCATAAGACACTTTTGTGATGTCCTCAGGTCTTGAAGTCGTCTTCGAAAGTACTCAACAGGTTTATCTTTGAGAGAAGGTGTTTTGTTTCCAAATGCCGCTTCAGTTTTGACGGCTTCATGCTTTCTTGTGCCAGAACCTCGCTGCACAAAACACACTGAGTTTTTTGCCCTCTTTTGTCCTCAATGTAAGAAAATCCATATCTCATGTAGTCGGTGTCTACTTGCGTTTTGCCATGCTCAATTAGCATGAAAACAAACTTTGTGTTGTTTTTCTATGCTGTGAAAAGGCAGGTGTCTATTAGCATTACAAGGCATTAATGCCAAATACTGTCAAGGAGTGTGAATAGACGGCACTCCGCTGCATAAAAAATCCCCTTCAAAATAAAAGCACAGGATTTTTTATTTTTTTTTCAGGCAAAGGTCTGCGACCCACTGAAAATGGGTCCGCGACCCACTTTTGGGTCGCGACCCACCAGTTGACAATCACTGCTCTAGCGCACCTTGTGACTGTGGGTGGTATGAACTGGAGACAACATGCTCAATACCCAAGGACTGTAAGATGTGCTTAAATACTTTGGACTGAAAATTGGTGCCTTGATCAGTTTGAACAAATAAATAAAGTAAATAAATAATTCCCCCCCACCCAAAGAAAACAAAACAAAAAAGATCGGTACATAGAGTGACACAGCACAAAGAGATACTGCAATGACACAGTGTATATTGTAACTCAGAGCTCCAAATAGTTACAGTCCTATGGTACTGTTAGTGTCGTACCATGTACTCCAAATAAGGCTGCCAGATTTTCAAAAATTAATTACATATTTTTCTGAGAATATAGGTAATCTTTTCAAGAGGAATACAACTGTTCATTTCCACAGACCATTTGTCGATGAGAGTAGGAGAATCAAATTTCCATGTCATTGCGATACATTTCCTGGTCACACATGAAGCAATTTCTGCAAGTTTAATTTGGAGCTTGGCTCAAAACCTTTTGAGAGGTGTGACGTTTCCCAGTAAACAGCTCAGGAACTAATGGGAAGGTAGCCCCTGTGATCTTAGTTAAGGTATTTTGTCAAGATTATGTTGGTCTTTACAAAAGTCATACCAAAAGGATCAGGGTCGTTTCCCTCGCAGGTTTCCTTCAGGTTAATGACACATATATTTTTGCGTCGGCTGTAGTTTTCCAGCTGGTCAACTTTCAATAAAAAGTAATTTTCTTTACTTAGTTTTTGGACGCGAGAGTCTAGGCTGGTTCTCTGCTGTGCTAATGCAGTCTTCTGCTTCGGTTACATGGGTGCTCAGTGTATCCAGCATCATTCAGTCAAGAGATAGATTGGTTAATTTCCTTACCCTGGCATACCTGGGATTTTTCGACAAAATGAAATCCCAATCAAATGTAGTGGTAATGGCCCTTTTAGTTATAAGGGATCTGCCATTTCCAAGACAAAAAGCGCCTCGAAATGGCCCTTTTTCAATTATAAGGGAACTTATAGCCCTTCTAACTGAAAAAGGGCCATTTCAACTACAGGTGATGGGCTGACCATGTAGGCCAATAATCCCAACCAATATGACATAAAATATACCCATCTCTCCCAAACAATATCTCCAATTGCTTTGTGCTAGGAGGCTGAAATTTATAAGGGGGCATACCTGGGAGCAGCCCACCAAGTGTGCAAAGTTTCAATCAAATTGGACAAGTTTGACTTTTGGGCAAAATCCATGCCATTGCATTACATTGCCTGAGATGCCAAAATGTCACAATTTGAGGTGCTAGCCCCACAAAACTTGGTGTGTTCCTTTGAAGCCACAGACCCTGTGTATCAAGTTTGGTGGCTGTAGCACACTTTGATCAAATTGCATCATATGTGGTGAAGATGTTAAAATGGCAAACCCGGGACAATTGGTGCCAATTAGGTTGGGATGTTTGGCTGAAACGAGAGCCCCATCAAATGTAGTCGGAATGACACTTTTGGAGTAGGAAACTTACCCTTATGACTCAAAAAGGGCCATTTGGGGGACCTTTTTTGTCCCCCAACTGGCCTGGGCCATTTCGCGGACCTTTTTGTCCACCAAATGGCCGTTTTCAGTAATTAGGGAACTTTCCTCAACTGGAAAAGGGCCATAACCAATATGACATAAAAGATACCCATCTCTCCCAAACAATTTCTCCAATTGCTTTGTGCTAGGAGGCTGAAACTTATGAGGTGGTATACCTGGGAGCAGCCCACCAAGTGTGCAAAGTTTCAATCAAATTGGACGATTTTGACTTTTGGGCAAAATCCATGCCATTGCCTTACTTTGCCTGAGTTGCCAAAATGTCACAATTTGAGGTGCTAGCCCCACAAACTTTGCTGTGTGTGTTCCTATGAAGCCACAGACCCTGTGTATCAAGTTTGGTGGCTGTAGCTCATTTAGATCAAATTGCATCATATGTGGTAAAGATGCTAAAATGGCAAACCCGGGACAATTAGTGCCAATTAGGTTGGGATTTTTGGCTGACACGAGAGCCCCATCAAATGTAGTCAACATGACACTTTTTGGGTTAGAAGGGAACTTATCCTTATGACTCAAAAAGGGCCATTTCGTCTACATTTGATTGGGATCTCGTTTTGTCCAAAAATCCCAACCGAAATGGCACATAGTAACCCGAAAGGCATTGGGGAAACCCGGACAATTACTGCCATTTGCTTGGGATTTTTGGACAACATGAAATCCCAAGCAAATGTAGTGGTAATGACCCTTTTCCAGTTATAAGGGAACTTATCCTTATCGCTCAAAAAGGGCCATTTCCACTACATTTGATTGGGATCTCATTTTGTCCAAAAATCCCAACCGAAATGGCACATAGTAACCCGAAAGGCATTGGGGAAACCCAGACAATTACTGCCATTTGGGTCGGGACTTTCGATCAAACTGAAATCCCAAGCAAATGTATTGGAGGTGGCCGTTTTCAAGCTATGTGTTTTCTTATAATTCAAAAACGGCCATTTCCAATACATTTGATCGGGCTCTCATTTCAGCCAAAAATCCCAACCCAAAAGGCACTAATTGTCCCGGGTTTCCCCAATTCATTCAACTTACCCTTATGACTCAAAAAGTGACATTCTGACTACATTTTCATGGAATTTCATGTGGCCCAACACCATACTGACCAAATGGCAACATTTGTCCCAAAACATTGTTTCCGTACAATTGAGCGCTGGTCCAAGATATCTATGTTTCAGGGCGGGATATCGAACGGTTGAGAAGATACGGCAGTTTAAAATGTCGATCCAGGATCCCGCAGAGCTGGCCCTTAATTGGCAGAAAAGTTCCCATCGGTCCCGGCCCGATGGCCCAATTGTTCCCATAAGTCCCCCCAAATGGCCCAAATGGTCCCGTTCATCCGGGACCATTTGGGCCATTTGGGGGACACGTTTCTGGAGTGGCCCTTTTTGGGCCAAATGGCCGGACCAGAATGGCAGTTTCGTTTGGTGCCCCTGTGCTGTGTGTGTTGCTATGACGCCACAGAGCCTGTGTATGAAGTTTGGTGGCTGTAGCTCGTTTGCCGTTTCGATCAAATTGCACCATATATGGTGAAGATGCCGAAATGGCACATATTAACCTGAAAGGCATTGGGGAAACCCGGACAATTACTGCCATTTGGTTCGGGATTTTTCGACAAAATGAAATCCCAATCAAATGTAGTGGTAATGGCCCTTTTCGTTATAAGGGATCTGCCATTTCCAAGACAAAAAGCGCCTCGAAATGGCCCTTTTTCAATTATAAGGGAACTTATAGCCCTTCTAACTGAAAAAGGGCCATTTCAACTACAGGTGATGGGCTGACCATGTAGGCCAATAATCCCAACCAATATGACATAAAATATACCCATCTCTCCCAAACAATATCTCCAATTGCTTTGTGCTAGGAGGCTGAAACTTATAAGGGGGCATACCTGGGAGCAGCCCACCAAGTGTGCAAAGTTTCAATCAAATTGGACAAGTTTGACTTTTGGGCAAAATCCATGCCATTGCATTACATTGCCTGAGATGCCAAAATGTCACAATTTGAGGTGCTAGCCCCACAAAACTTGGTGTGTTCCTATGAAGCCACAGACCCTGTGTATCAAGTTTGGTGGCTGTAGCTCACTTAGATCAAATTGCATCATATGTGGTGAAGATGCTAAAATGGCAAACCCGGGACAATTGGTGCCAATTAGGTTGGGATGTTTGGCTGAAACGAGAGCCCCATCAAAGGTAGTCGGAATGACACTTTTGGAGTAGGAAACTTACCCTTATGACTCAAAAAGGGCCATTTGGGGGACCTTTTTTGTCCCCCAACTGGCCTGGGCCATTTCGCGGACCTTTTTGTCCACCAAATGGCCGTTTTCAGTAATTAGGGAACTTTCCTCAACTGGAAAAGGGCCATAACCAATATGACATAAAAGATACCCATCTCTCCCAAACAATATCTCCAATTGCTTTGTGCTAGGAGGCTGAAACTTATGAGGGGGTATACCTGGGAGCAGCCCACCAAGTGTGCAAAGTTTCAATCAAATTGGACGATTTTGACTTTTGGGCAAAATCCATGCCATTGCCTTACTTTGCCTGAGATGCCAAAATGTCACAATTTGAGGTGCTAGCCCCACAAAACTTAGTGTGTGTTCCTATGAAGCCACAGACCCTGTGTATCAAGTTTGGTGGCTGTAGCGCACTTAGATCAAACTTCATCATATGTGGTGAAGATGCTAAAATGGCAAACCCGGGACAATTGGTGCCAATTAGGTTGGGATGTTTGGCTGAAACGAGAGCCCCATCAAATGTAGTCAACATGACACTTTTTGGGTTAGAAGGGAACTTATCCTTATGACTCAAAAAGGGCCATTTCATCTACATTTGATTGGGATCTCGTTTTGTCCAAAAACCCAACCGAAATGGCACATAGTAACCCGAAAGGCATTGGGGTAACCCGGACAATTACTGCCATTTGGGTCGGGATTTTTGGACAACATGAAATCCCAAGCAAATGTAGTGGTAATGGCCCTTTTCCAGTTATAAGGGAACTTATCCTTATCGCTCAAAAAGGGCCATTTCCACTACATTTGATTGGGATCTCATTTTGTCCAAAAATCCCAACCGAAACGGCACATAGTAACCCGAAAGGCATTGGGGAAACCCGGACAATTACTGCCATTTGGGTTGGGACTTTCAATCAAACTGAAATCCCAAGCAAATGTATTGGAGATGGCCGTTTTCAAGCTATGTGTTCCCTTATAATTCAAAAACGGCCATTTCCAATACATTTGATCGGGCTCTCATTTCAGCCAAAAATCCCAACCCAAAAGGCATTAATTGTCCCGGGTTTCCCCAATTTATTCAACTTACCCTTATGACTCAAAAAGTGACATTCTGACTACATTTTCATGGAATTTCATGTGGCCCAACACCATACTGACCAAATGGCAACATTTGTCCCAAAACATTGTTTCCGTACAATTGAGCGCTGGTCCAAGATATCTATGTTTCAGGGCGGGATATCGAACGGTTGAGAAGATACGCCAAAATGTCACAATTTGAGGTGCTAGCCCCACAAAACTTTGGATAAATATAACGTGGATAAATATAGAAAAAGTGCTACGATTGTGTTTGATTAATCAACCAACCACTTGAAACAGTGTATAACTAAATTCAACTTTAGTGTTGAAGAAACTCATCTTGGACCACTTTTATGGAATTATTTTGTGGAAATGACTATTTTCCACCACGTTGAGCTATTTTTTCATGTTTGCCGTATGGGGCAGTGATGTACTATCTACCTGGCTTCTACTCGGGGCATTGCTGCTGTGCTATGGAGCACTGTAGCAAATGTATGCAACTGTGTGTGTGTCAGAGAGTGGTGTGTGTGTGTGTGTGTGCATGAATTTGGAGAAATGTTTGTGTGTGTACTGTATGAGTGTGTGTACATATTCTATGAATAAAAATATTATTACACACACACATACACACACACATACATCCCTGACTTCAAAATTGTAGTTTTCACCATCTTTCACCAGATTGAGTCATTTTCTCATGTTTGCTATTTTCCTGGTTTCTAGTCGGGGCTTGGCTGCTATATTGCAATAGGTGTTGAGCTTCATGTAACATTTTATTTCATTTGTCAAATGTTGCAGTGTTGTGTGAATATGAGGTTTTCACACGAAAAAAATAAGAACCTGTAGCTGTGGCATCATAATGAGGTTATTAGGAGATGGTTCAACTGTAGTAGGACAGCACTGAAGGCCCAGGTATAAAACACACGGCCCACCACTGGTAAACAGCAGCAACATAAACAATTGTCTGTGCAGATAATATGGCCGACATCTTCACATTAAAAATTCTACATCTGGGAACATTGTCCATCAACTTTGACTGTGTTTGAGCACCAAGCATCATGATGGAGGATGTACTTCCTGAAGCAGCTGAAGAAATTCAACCTGCCAAAGAAAATGATGGTGCATTTCTACACAGCCATCATTGAGTCCATCCTCGGCTCCTCCATCACGGTCTGGTACGCTGCAGCCACTGCCAAGGACAAGGGCAGGCTGCAGCCCCCTCTGCTTCTATGGCAGCAAAAGGTTCCCAGCCGAAAGGCCGCACGTATTCTCATCCCTCACCCCTTCTTTCACGATCTCCGAAATGTAACCTGTAGTCATAGTAGCCATTCTTTGGTGGCACTAATGGTCCAAAAAGACCATCGCAATCTATTCAGACAACAATGCCCCTGCATACCTCACATAAATCTGTTCCAACCTGAACGATATCAGCAACGTTGCACCCGTCCCCATGAAGCTAACTTTTGCGGACTCTGCATAATCGGAGCTTCCGAAGAGACAGCGCCCACTCAAGAGTCTCCACTCCCCCAGTAGCCACCAGCCACCAGACGTCAGCGGTCCATCATTGCTCTCCTCCGTCCATCATTCAACGACCCTCTTTACCCTCCTTGTGCCTTTACCCTACAGCAGGGGTCACCAACCTTTTTTAAACTGAGAGCTACTTCAAGGGTACCGAGTAGTACGAAGGGCTACTTATTTGATACAAACTTCCTGAATAACAAAGTTGCACAGATCACCTTAATAATAATATATGTGAAGAGACTGTTTGATCACATGTCAGTTAATTATTCCTCACAATAATTATTAAGAATGATTTCCACAACAATGATGGTATAGCTACACATACATATTTAAACATGCAACTTTTATTTCTGTTAATCTGTTTCAACATTTGAAAGTCAGAGGTATCACATCTCTGATATTTTTGTATCATCACATGATTAAAGCCGGTTACTTTTGCACATAGCGCCTGCTGGTGAATGATGCAGTGGTAATGTAGACATTTTGGGAAGTCTGGGTCACCTTTGCATTGCGCAATGAAGCCTGCATGCCGGCCCGTCATCGCGGGAGCACCGTCTGTTGTCACCGACACCAGCTTTTCCAACGGTACCTTTTTCTCCACGAAGAAACTAGTAACCAGTCTCATCTATAGCCGAGCGGGGGATCCAACCCTCCGAGGCGCGCGAGCATCTTCGGGCGCCCGCGTTCAAACCTCTAGTCTGGGCCTTTTCGGTCAGATTGCGTTGCCTCGCCTCTTCCCCGCCACCCCTGAGTTGTTGCCCCGCGGCCTGTTCCGAGGATTTACAGACCTGACGACGGGGTGCGCTCGCGGTGCGCGTCTGGCACTAACGGGAAGCGCCCGCGATTCGGAACCTGAAAACCTAGTGCGGTGCGGCGGCCTCGTCCTGGCTGTCCACCGTGCGCCTCTGGGTACCCAACTCTCTTATGACAAGAAATATTGTCATTTTAAAATCTACACTAATGCAAGCGTTTTTGATTAAAAAAGAACAGCAACTACAATTTTAGACGGAGCTCCAATGGTGACTAGTGCTATTTTTAGAACATGTCTCGCGGGCGACTCACGTGGTCCCTGCGGGCGACAGGGTGCCCGCGGGCACCGTGTTGGCTACCTCTGCCCTACAGCCTTTCATTCCTTACCCTACATCCCGTCATCCCACGACCCTCATCCTTTGTGCACTGTTACTGACGCTACGCTCCCTCACCACTGGATATAGTACACAAAGACTGCTGAAAGATGGACAGAGAAGAAGAGAGTAACAGGTAGATGCAGTGTGAGTCCAGGTGAAAAGGCATGTATGCTTCACTGTTAGCTGTTGCTTGAAGTGAAGTTAATAGTTGTGTTTTACTCACTAAACACTTAGAGTCTAAAGCAGGTCTCTGCGTCCTGCCAGATGATTTTAAAATGCATGTTGGAAGCTGTGCAGCTGTAAGCAGAGGGATACTTCAATGCAGGGAAGACAGAGGGGAGTTGTATGTCATACATGCACATGAACCCACTAGAACCATAGGAATCAAGTGGAAAAAAGTTAAATATTATTATTCATAATATAATTGATGATACATTTTTCCTCCCATGAAAATGGACACATTTAAAAACTAGTAGTTTAAGCAACAAAAGGTTAATGAAGGTGGTTTGTCAGTTGCTCCCAAAAGAACACAAAAATGAGCATTTTCTGATCTGCCAGCTGTGTGGTTGCATTCGGTTAAGTTAATGCTACGAACACTGCTGAGTTAAAGTTAGCAAAAGATTTTGTTCATGGTTTAAGATATAGTTTGACATCACTTACTAAAATAATATTCAAAAAGTGCAATTTCCTGTTGGACACAAATTCACTACAGGTCTATACCGCCTTAAATCTCATGTCACCATTATTCACATGCAGTGGTTAAGTGGTTAAAACTTGTGCATACGCAAAAGACATAATAATGAATATGTTACATCTTAATAAGAAGACAACAGACCGGCCCACGCTGCCTGCACACACAGACAGTGTTGCTGCTGTTTACAGTTCTTTCTACATGGATGTTTTATAATGAAAGGAATGTTTCTATTCTATATAAATGTATTTCATAATTATGACGGAAAAAGGTTAAGAAGTGTGTGTCTGTATGTACGTGTGCATATGCATGTATATATGTGTGTATGCAGGTATATACAGTATATACTGTATATATAAGAGTGTATGTATTCATTGTAATGTATGGTTGATTGTGAATGCATATCTTGAAAATCAATAAAAATGTGATCACAAAAAAAGTGTGTGTGCATTTGTAAATAATAATAATCCACAGGAAAAAGTCGGCACTCTATTGTATTGAGCTGAGCAAGTCACTTCATACTCCACAACACTGTTCTGCAAATATTTCAGAATAAAAGCCTTGCGTCAACAAATGGAGGGATACTCACCAGAGAAAGAAACTAGAGGACTTTTATTTTGAAAAGGAAACAGGAAGTGTTGAATTAAAAATGAGTTTGCTCTGTAGAACATGTACATATACAGACATTGAAACTGTAGTAATGTATGATGTCGATATACTGTCAAAAGATCTAGAGGTTCAGAGACGCAGGCAGTGGCCCGGGGGTCATTCATTGTCCAAGGCAACAATTCCAGCGGTACTTGGACTGTTTCTTGCTACATTCTCTTTAACAAGGTGACCTTTGTTTTCCCATATGAAATTAGAGATCAATTTAATGTGATCTACAGAGCAGATATGAAATAAAAAACATGCTATTTCATTTCAGTTGGACTTAAAGGATGACCAGTCTCAACATCAGGATTAATGCCACTTTTAAGTCACTCTAGGTCAACATCAGTGTCCAGTGCGCTGGTCATGAGGAGAGCAGAGAGGTGCTGAGGGATGTAGTTAAAGTAAGCCTTGACATCTGTTTCAGTGATCCCTCCACTCCTGGCTCTGATTCTGCCCCCGACTCAGCTCCGTAGAGAAGTAGCAGCCATTGCTCCACAAAAAGCCTTCCGAGTGGCCTCCATGTTTACTGCCATACGACACCATGCTGCGTACATCTGTGTTACTGTTCTTTGCTCATGCAGTTCAGTTCACGACTGTGACCGGTTCACACTGGAATCTGATATTAGCCCCATAAGAAAGAATGTGAACAGCCATAATAGTGTAGAATTCAGCACTAAGGCTTGCAGTTTGAACGTAGCCTAAGATGCCTTTTTCCAAATTGTGAGAGTTTTTCTGATGTCTAAGCTATTTGAAAGAAAATAGCACATAAATGGCCACTGATGTCACTGCTCCTGATCAGCTTGTGATTGATCGACCTGAGCTTGCAACAGTAACAGTAAAACAGAAGAGAGGCCTCCTCAGCATGATGAAATGAAAACCTGAGCTCGCCAACTTGACAGCTGAATCATTTGAAAAATAGCAGGAGGGCAGCGACTCTTCAGGCCCCGTGGGAGTTTAGAGGGAATGCTTTTTCTCTCCCTCTTTCATCTGTCTGACTCTGCACACATCCATAAAGCTGACACACAGCAAGCTCCCACCTCCTTTGTCCACCTGCACAGGCTGCTCTCATCCAGTATTCAGAGCTAGACCTACACAAGCAATGCGCCGTAATTCACCAAATTATTTTGAATGTTATAACTTTTTGTAAGATATCGTACATGTATGAGAATTGATGATCTGCAACACTCACACACACACACGCACACACACACACACAGAGTCATTTTTTCATCACTTTAGAGAGCATTACATTGACTTCCATTCATTTCCTGGAGACTTTCCATAACCAACTGAACCTTAAACCAAGGCTTCACACTAAAATGTAATGCTTTACATTATGGGGATGTGCATTTTCTCCCCAAAAGGATAGCGAGTCCCAGTAATATGACTGTAAACAGATTGTACACATCGTATCACATTTGGCGAGCCACCGCGAGGAGCACTCCCCGGGGACCGGGCCCAAGCGGGGAGACCTTTCTTCTCTCACAGACTGAACGTGCCATGAGCTCAACATAAAGGTAAGCAGAAAAACCTCTTCTGAATGTTCTAGCAGAACAGCCTTGGAGCCCGGGTGAAGATAGAGAGAGAGTGAAGATAGAAGTGGGGGAGGACGCAGATAAACAAGTAGGGGGAGATTTGTAATGCAGGGGAAGAGCAAGCGCAAGTCACTATGACGTGATGGCAGAGGCAGAATCAGGAGAAGACGAGTGGGGAAGGAGACTGTGGTTGATCTGGAAATCCTCTGTTATGGTTTGACCAGTGTAACTTGTCTAGGTGAAAGTTCAAAGGAGGAGGAGGACAGCTCTGAAAGGGGGGGAACTGAGACGTAGGGTAGAAGGGAGGTATAGAGTAGTATGCAATGCAATTGTGATGCGTTTTTTTCGGGTCCGGACACACACACATACAATACATAAGGGTGACTAGAGCAGGTTGTTCTTCAATCAGGTGATCGGTGGTTCGATCCCCAGCTCCTCTAGTCCATGTCGATGTGTCCTTGGTGATGTTGTATGGATGTTAGATAGTCCTGGCACAGGTAAGTGTCACCATGCATGGCAGCCCCTGTCATCAGAGTATGAATGGGTGAATGATGACATGTAGTGTTCAAGCACTTTAAGAGGTTGGAAAAATAGAGAAAGTGCTGTACAAGTATTTTTGCCATTTGCTAGCAGCCCTGCATTCAGAGTGAGTCTTGGTGAGCCCTCAGCCTCTCCACAGCCAATGCTAATCCTCTTTGAATGCTCTAAACAGAATCAATATTTTTACATCGTTCAATTAATCCCCTGCCTTATTCCATGCTTTGCTTCTGGATAATACTCACATCCTGAGGATAAACGAATATGCTGCATGTACATGTGTAAATAAATAGATTCAAAGAATCCCAGTGAGAAACATGCTTTACTGGCATGATGAGCTCACAACTGTTTCCAACTGAAAAAAGCTGCTTCGCAGTGAAGGCGTTGTATGCAGATGTGCTCCACATCAGGTGATGCCAAGCAAATCTGGCTCCCTGCAAAACAATCATGTCGAGTAAAGTCTTTTGGCATGTGGAAACTGGCTGTGTTTTCTTTGTCTTTTTGCATATTCTGGCAATGAATATAGCCGGAGTTTACCAAATAGGTTCAGAATACCAGCCAAAAGCTGTGATATGGTTTTACAGCAACTCGGTATGTTTGACTTGTAGTAAAGGAAAGCTGCAAATAATATCGAACAGTTGGTTACGTTTATTGTGACAGCAGGTCTCCCTGTCACAATCAGCATGGCTTCATTGGTGAAACAGGTGAGATTGTCCTCACCAGAAAAACAATATTGGTTGTTGGATCAAATCCTTGAAGCCCCTTCCCCCCTTTGGTATCTGCAAAGACCGAGGCTTGTTTACCTAAAGTTGATTTGAAATGGTCATGAAAGGCTATCTATTGGTTTTGTGTAAAGGGACACAAAGTGTCTTGCCTATGGCAAGTGTGGTGGTGGACACAACGATTAAACGCATCCACGTGATTATGCAACGGTCAGAGCCAGTGACGTAGTATTTAACATTGAGAAAGACCACCTATGGTGGGAGGGAGGGGCTGTGGATGGTCAGACAAACAGGACCTTCAACCAGGAGACTGGTGTTCAACACCGCGTGTCCCAAAGTGTTGGTGTCAAATTACTTACCTGATGATTTTCCGAATCCTAACCAAGTGGTTTTGTTGCCTAAATCTAACTTTAGTTTTGTAGCCTAATGTCGTCTCGACTGACAGAAAAAGAAGTCTCTCTGAGCAACATGAAAGAAAGTTGGTGAGCAAGCAGTGTTTAAAAGTCTATTTCAACCGTCATTGTTGGAATGCTGTTAAGCATTCCAACTATTGTTATCCTGTTTCTTTATTGTTGGAATGCTGTTAAGCATTCCAACTATTGTTCTTCGAATCTTTATTCAACTTCTTCAACTTCTATTTCTTCCGTACGTATTTTGCTACTTAACTCCTTCCACATTTTTTAAGCTACAGAAACCGTTCAAATATCAAAATGTTCAGCTCATTAAGGACACGTGTGCTATGACTTTTCATATTTCTAACCTTTAAACTTCATGAATTATTAAGCTTTTTGCAATTTTTTTTTTGAATGGGTTTCTATGGAGAAAATGTTCAAATCCTCTTCAACTTTCAAATCCTTCTACTTCCTCATACTTTCAGCTACAGACACCATTTTAACTTTAAAATGTTGAGAAAACCCTGAGCTATTGCCACATGATTCAGCTTTTTGATATCTTTTACACTTTTTGAACTGCAGCAATTTAACTTTTATGATTTTTTCAGTCCTTTTCTGACTTTATAATGGGTGTGTATTGTGCAGCTTAGAGTGCGTGATGTCACCGCTAGAGTGAAGAGCAGCTTGAGATTCTTGTGAAAAAAAGATTTGTCTTTTGCCACTGTGTCCACATTCTTCACTCTTCATGCATAATTTCTGGATGTAGAAGTAGCTAATCTTGTCCTTGTTGTAGACAAATGACTGTGGAATCCCACAGATTTACACATTTGGCACAGAAGCCTGTAATTGAGAGGAAAACCAACTTTCTGCTCCATAGAGACCAATGTTAAATTTTGCTTCAAAAACATCTTCCACAGAACACGGTACCCCATTTCTAAATCGCCAGTTCAGCCACATTTTTTACACTACAGACACAATTTTTACAGGATCTGTTCTTCAACTCATCCTTTCTCTCATTTATTAATATCGGAGCAATAGGAGCTACGGTTATGGGAGTTTTGAGGATTTGTTTGAGAGGTGTTTCCCTGTTTAATCTCCATGAAAAGGCTGCAAGGACACAGGTGTTTCTGATCAAGCTAATTAGTGATGTTGATAAACACACAGACTCACAGACACACACACTCCTCTCTCTCTCTGTATGTCTCTCTCCCTCTATCTCTGTATGTCTCTCTCTCTGTGTGTCTCTCTCATACAGTCATTCAGGTTCTTAGAGATCTTTAGAGGATCCCCCCCCACACACAACCCATTTTAAAATAAAAGCCCCACAGAATGATTTCTAACTGAAATGCTTATGATGAAGCCTGACATTTAATAACCTGTTTGTGTTTATCTAACATTATGAGTCCATCTCCCCCCCCCCCCCCCCACTTCAAAATAAAAGCCCCACAGAGTGAATTCTAACTGAAATGCTTGTGATGAAGCCTGTCATTTAATAACCTCTGTTTATGTGTCAAACATTATGATTATGTCTCCCCCCCCCCCACCCAGCCCCACCCTTTCAAAATAAAAGCCCCATGGATTAACTGTATGTAAACATTAAGCTCAAAATTAGACTTTCAAATACTGCCATTACTATTACTACTACTGTTATATTATATACTACGACCACTACTACAGCTATTACTACTACTACTTCTAAATACTAATACTTCTACTACTAATGATACTTCTACTACATCCACAACTTCTAGTACTACTACTACAAATATCACTACTGCTGACATTTTTTAAGCCACAGAAACCATTCGAATATCAAAATGTTCAGCTCTTTCAGGAGAGGGGTGATATGACTTTTCATATTTGTAATCTTTAAATTCTTTGAAATATTAAGCTATTTGCAATTTTCTTTTGAATGGGATCTCTATGGAGAAAATCTTCAAATCCTGTTAAACTTCTTCAACTTTCAAAGCCTTCTTCTTCTCATACTTTCAGCTACATATGACTTCATATTTGTAATCTTTCAACTTTTTGAATTATTAAGCTTTTTGCAATTTTTTTTAAATTGGATATCTATTTTCAGCAATGTTTTTGAGATTCATTTCAGCTTTCAGCATTCCAACGCATTTTCAGCAGGAAATGCATTTTCTAGTAATAATAATTATATTTCTTCCGTACGCTTTTTGAAACTCTTCTGCTCCTTCATATTTTAAGCTACAGAAACCGTTCAACTATCAAAATGTTCAGCTCTTTCAGCAGAGGGGTGCTATGACTTTTCATATTTCTAACCTTTAAACTTTATGAATTATTAAGCTTTTTGCAATTTTTTTTTTGAATGGGTTTCAATGGAGAAAATGTTCAAATCCTCTTCAACTTTCAAATCCTTCTACTTCCTCATACTTTCAGCTACAGACACCATTTAAACTTTAAAATGTTGAGAAAATCCTGATCTATTGACGCATTATTCAGCTTTTTGATATCTTTTATACTTTTTGAACTGCAGCAGTTTAACTTTTATGATTTTTTCAGCCCTTTTCTGCTTTTATAATGGGTGTGTATTGCGCAGCTTAGAGTGCGTGATGTCACCGCTAGAGTGAAGAGCAGCTTGAGATTCTTGTGAAAAAAACATTTGTCTTTTGCCACTGTGTCCACAATCTTCACTCTTCATGCATAATTTCTGCATGTAGAAGTAGCTAATCTTGTCCTTGTCGTAGACAAATGACTGTGGAATCCCACATATTTACACATTTGGCACAGAAGCCTGTAGTTGAGCGGAAAACCAACTTTCTGCTCCATAGAGACCAATGTTAAATTTTGCTTCAAAAACATCTTCCACAGAACACGGGACCCCATTTCTAAATCACCAGTTCAGCCACATTTTTTACACTACAGACACAATTTTTACAGGATCTGTTCTTCAACTCATCCTTCCTCTCATTTATTAATATCGGAGCAATAGGAGCTACGGTTATGGGAGTTTTGAGGATTTGTTTGAGAGGTGTTTCCCTGTTTAATCTCCATGAAAAGGCTGCAAGGACACAGGTGTTTCTGATCAAGCTAATTAGTGATGTTGATAAACACACAGACTCACAGACACACACACTCCTCTCTCTCTCTGTATGTCTCTCTCCCTCTATCTCTGTATGTCTCTCTCTCTGTGTGTCTCTCTCATACAGTCATTCAGGTTCTTAGAGATCTTTAGAGGATCCCCCCCCCACACACAACCCATTTTAAAATAAAAGCCCCACAGAATGATTTCTAACTGAAATGCTTATGATGAAGCCTGACATTTAATAACCTGTTTGTGTTTATCTAACATTATGAGTCCATCTCCCCCCCCCCCCACTTCAAAATAAAAGCCCCACAGAGTGAATTCTAACTGAAATGCTTGTGATGAAGCCTGTCATTTAATAACCTCTGTTTATGTGTCAAACATTATGATTATGTCTCCCCCCCCCCCCCACCCAGCCCCACCCTTTCAAAATAAAAGCCCCATGGATTAACTGTATGTAAACATTAAGCTCAAAATTAGACTTTCAAATACTGCCATTACTATTACTACTACTGTTATATTATATACTACGACCACTACTACAGCTATTACTACTACTACTTCTAAATACTAATACTTCTACTACTAATGATACTTCTACTACATCTACAACTTCTAGTACTACTACTACAAATATCACTACTGCTGACATTTTTTAAGCCACAGAAACCATTCGAATATCAAAATGTTCAGCTCTTTCAGGAGAGGGGTGATATGACTTTTCATATTTGTAATCTTTAAATTCTTTGAAATATTAAGCTATTTGCAATTTTCTTTTGAATGGGATCTCTATGGAGAAAATCTTCAAATCCTGTTAAACTTCTTCAACTTTCAAAGCCTTCTTCTTCTCATACTTTCAGCTACATATGACTTCATATTTGTAATCTTTCAACTTTTTGAATTATTAAGCTTTTTGCAATTTTTTTTAAATTGGATATCTATTTTCAGCAATGTTTTTGAGATTCATTTCAGCTTTCAGCATTCCAACGCATTTTCAGCAGGAAATGCATTTTCTAGTAATAATAATTATATTTCTTCCGTACGCTTTTTGAAACTCTTCTGCTCCTTCATATTTTAAGCTACAGAAACCGTTCAACTATCAAAATGTTCAGCTCTTTCAGCAGAGGGGTGCTATGACTTTTCATATTTCTAACCTTTAAACTTTATGAATTATTAAGCTTTTTGCAATTTTTTTTTTGAATGGGTTTCTATGGAGAAAATGTTCAAATCCTCTTCAACTTTCAAATCCTTCTACTTCCTCATACTTTCAGCTACAGACACCATTTTAACTTTCAAATGTTGAGAAAACCCTGATCTATTGCTGCATTATTCAGCTTTTTGATATCTTTTATACTTTTTGAACTGCAGCAGTTTAACTTTTATGATTTTTTCAGCCCTTTTCTGCTTTTATAATGGGTGTGTATTGCGCAGCTTAGAGTGCGTGATGTCACCGCTAGAGTGAAGAGCAGCTTGAGATTCTTGTGAAAAAAACATTTGTCTTTTGCCACTGTGTCCACAATCTTCACTCTTCATGCATAATTTCTGGATGTAGAAGTAGCTAATCTTGTCCTTGTCGTAGACAAATGACTGTGGAATCCCACAGATTTACACATTTGGCACAGAAGCCTGTAATTGAGAGGAAAACCAACTTTCTGCTCCATAGAGACCAATGTTAAATTTTGCTTCAAAAACATCTTCCACAGAACACGGGACCCCATTTCTAAATCGCCAGTTCAGCCACATTTTTTACACTACAGACACAATTTTTACAGGATCTGTTCTTCAACTCATCCTTCCTCTCATTTATTAATAGCGGAGCAATAGGAGCTACGGTTATGGGAGTTTTGAGGATTTGTTTGAGAGGTGTTTCCCTGTTTAATTTCCATGAAAAGGCTGCAAGGACACAGGTGTTTCTGATGAAGCTCATTAGTGATGTTGATAAACACACAGACTCACAGACACACACACACTCCTCTCTCTCTATCTCTCTGTATGTCTCTCTCTCTGTGTCTCTCTCTCATACAGTCATTCAGGTTCTTAGAGATCTTTAGAGGATCCCCCCCCCCCACACACACACCCCATTTTAAAATAAAAGCCCCACAGAATGAATTCTAACTGAAATGCTTATGATGAAGCCTGACATTTAATAACCTGTTTGTGTTTATCTAACATCATGAGTCCATCTCTTCCCCCCCCCCCCACACCCCATTTCAAAATAAAAGCCCCACAGAGTGAAATATAACTGAAATGCTTGTGATGAAGCCTGTCATTTAATAACCTCTGTTTATGTGTCAAACATTATGATTATGTCTCCTCTCCCCCCCACCCAGCCCCAACCCTTTCAAAATAAAAGCCCCATGGATTAACTGTATGTAAACATTAAGCTCAAAATGAGACTTTTTCAAATACTGCCATTACTATTACTACTACTACTACTGTTATATTATATACTACGACCACTACTACAGCTATTACTACTACTACTTCTACTACTTCTTCTAAATACTAATACTTCTACTACCAATGATACTTCTACTACAACTACAACTTCTACTACTACTATTACAAATATCACTACTGCTACTACTTATTATAATGCTACTAATACTTCTACTACTAATAATACTTCTACTACAACTACAACTTCTAGTACTACTAATACTACAAATATCACTACTGCTGACATTTTTTAAGCCACAGAAACCGTTCGAATATCAAAATGTTCAGCTCTTTCAGGAGAGGGGTGCTTTGACTTTTCATAATTGTAATCTTTTAACTTTTTGAAATATTAAGCTATTTGCAATTTTCTTTTGAATGGGATCTCTATGGAGAAAATCTTCAAATCCTGTTAAACTTCTTCAACTTTCAAAGCCTTCTTCTTCTCATACTTTCAGCTACATATGACTTCATATTTGTAATCTTTCAACTTTTTGAATTATTAAGCTTTTAGCAATTTTTTTTAAATTGGATATCTATTTTCAGCAATGTTTTTGAGATTCATTTCAGCTTTCAGCATTCCAACGCATTTTCAGCAGGAAATGCATTTTCTAGTTCAACTATTTCTTCCGTACGTATTTTGCTATCTATCTCCTTCCACATTTTTTAAGCTACAGAAACCGTTCAAATATCAAAATGTTCAGCTCTTTCAGCTCATGTGTGCTATGACTTTTCATATTCATAACCTTTAAACTTTATGAATTATTAAGCTTTTTGCATTTTTTTTTTTGAATGGGTTTCTATGGAGAAAATGTTCAAATCCTCTTCAACTTTCAAATCCTTCTACTTCCTCATACTTTCAGCTACAGACACCATTTAAACTTTAAAATGTTGAGAAAACCCTGATCTATTGCCACCTTATTCAGCTTTTTGATATCTTTTATACTTTTTGAACTGCAGCAGTTTAACTTTTATGATTTTTTCACTCCTTTTCTGCTTTTATAATGGGTGTGTATTGCGCAGCTTAGAGTGCGTGATGTCACCGCTAGAGTGAAGAGCAGCTTGAGATTCTTGTGAAAAAAACATTTGTCTTTTGCCACTGTGTCCACAATCTTCACTCTTCATGCATCATTTCTGGATGTAGAAGTAGCTAATCTTGTCCTTGTCGTAGACAAATGACTGTGGAATCCCACAGATTTACACATTTGACACAGAAGCCTGTAATTGAGAGGAAAACCAACTTTCTGCTCCATAGAGACCAATGTTAAATTTTGCTTCAAAAACATCTTCCACAGAAC
The DNA here is from genome assembly GCF_050575085.1 of Anarhichas minor. Taxonomy (NCBI): domain Eukaryota; kingdom Metazoa; phylum Chordata; class Actinopteri; order Perciformes; family Anarhichadidae; genus Anarhichas; species Anarhichas minor. Next base: position 5,820,538 of record NW_027466501.1, read on the forward strand.
ACGGTACCCCATTTCTAAATCGCCAGTTCAGCCACATTTTTTACACTACAGACACAATTTTTACAGGATCTGTTCTTCAACTCATCCTTCCTCTCATTTATTAATATCGGAGCAATAGGAGCTACGGTTATGGGAGTTTTGAGGATTTGTTTGAGAGGTGTTTCCCTGTTTAATCTCCATGAAAAGGCTGCAAGGACACAGGTGTTTCTGATTAAGCTCATTAGTGATGTTGATAAACACACAGACTCACAGACACATACACACGCACTCCTCTCTCTCTCTCTCTCTCTGTGTCTCTCTCTCATACAGTCATTCAGGTTCTTAGAGATCTTTAGAGGATCCCCCCCCCCCCACACACACACCCCATTTTAAAATAAAAGCCCCACAGAATGAATTCTAACTGAAATGCTTATGATGAAGCCTGACATTTAATAACCTGTTTATGTTTATCTAACATTATGAGTCCATCTCCTCTCCCCTTATCTCCCCCCCCCCACACCCCATTTCAAAATAAAAGCCCCACAGAATGAATTCTAACTGAAATGCTTGTGATGAAGCCTGTCATTTAATAACCTGTTTGTGTTAATCTAACAATATGAGTCCATCTCCTCTCCCCTTCTCCCCCCCACACCCCATTTCAAAATAAAAGCCCCACAGAGTGAAATATAACTGAAATGCTTGTGATGAAGCCTGTCATTTAATAACCTCTGTTTATGTGTCAAACATTATGATTATGTCTCCTCTCCCCCCCACCCAGCCCCACCCTTTCAAAATAAAAGCCCCATGGATTAACTGTATGTAAACATTAAGCTCAAAATTAGACTTTTTCAAATACTGCCATTACTATTACTACTACTACTACTGTTATATTATATACTACGACCACTACTACAGCTATTACTACTACTACTTCTACTACTTCTTCTAAATACTAATACTTCTACTACTAATGATACTTCTACTACAACTACAACTTCTACGACTACTATTACAAATATCACTACTGCTACTACTTATTATAATGCTACTAATACTTCTACTACTAATAATACTTCTACTACAACTACAACTTCTAGTACTACTTCTACAAATATCACTACTGCTGACATTTTTTAAGCCACAGAAACCATTCGAATATCAAAATGTTCAGCTCTTTCAGGAGAGGGGTGATATGACTTTTCATATTTGTAATCTTTAAATTCTTTGAATTATTAAGCTATTTGCAATTTTCTTTTGAATGGGATCTCTATGGAGAAAATCTTCAAATCCTGTTAAACTTCTTCAACTTTCAAAGCCTTCTTCTTCTTATACTTTCAGCTACATATGACTTCATATTTATAATCTTTCAACTGTTTGAATTATTAAGCTTTTTGCAATTGTTTTTAAATTGGATATCTATTTTCAGCAATGTTTTTGAGATTCATTTCAGCTTTCAGCATTCCAACGCATTTTCAGCAGGAAATGCATTTTCTAGTGTTGGAATGCTGTTAAGCATTCCAACTATTGTTATCCTGTTTCTCTTTATTGTTGGAATGCTGTTAAGCATTCCAACTATTGTTATCCTGTTTCTTTATTCTTCTTTATTTTATTTTTTTTATATTTCTTCCGTACGCTTTTTGAAACTCTTCTGCTCCTTCATATTTTAAGCTACAGAAACCGTTCAACTATTAAAATGTTCAGCTCTTTCAGCAGAGGGGTGCTATGACTTTTAATATTTCTAACCTTTAAACTTTATGAATTATTAAGCTTTTTGCAAATTTTTTTTTGAATGGGTTTCAATGGAGAAAATGTTCAAATCCTCTTCAACTTTCAAATCCTTCTACTTCCTCATACTTTCAGCTGCAGACACCATTTCAACTTTCAAATGTTGAGAAAACCCTGATCTATTGCCGCATTATTCAGCTTTTTGATATCTTTTATACTTTTTGAACTGTCCCAGTTTAACTTTTATGATTTTTTCACTCCTTTTCTGACTTTATAATGGGTGTGTATTGCGCAGCTTAGAGTGCGTGATGTCACCGCTAGAGTGAAGAGCAGCTTGAGATTCTTGTGAAAAAAACATTTGTCTTTTGCCACTGTGTCCACAATCTTCACTCTTCATGCATAATTTCTGGATGTAGAAGTAGCTAATCTTGTCCTTGTCGTAGACAAATGACTGTGGAATCCCACAGATTTACACATTTGGCACAGAAGCCTGTAATTGAGAGGAAACCCAACTTTCTGCTCCATAGAGACCAATGTTAAATTTTGCTTCAAAAACATCTTCCACAGAACACGGGACCCCATTTCTAAATCGCCAGTTCAGCCACATTTTTTACACTACAGACACAATTTTTACAGGATCTGTTCTTCAACTCATCCTTCCTCTCATTTATTAATATCGGAGCAATAGGAGCAACGGTTATGGGAGTTGTGAGGATTTGTTTGAGAGGTGTTTCCCTGTTTAATCTCCATGAAAAGGCTGCAAGGACACAGGTGTTTCTGATTAAGCTCATTAGTGATGTTGATAAACACAGACTCACAGACACACACGCTCCTCTATCTCTCTCCCTCTATCTCTGTATGTCTCTCTCTCTGTGTGTGTCTCTCATACAGTCATTCAGGTCTTACAGCTTTTTACAGGACTCCCCTCCCCCCACTCCATTTTAAAATAAAAGCCCCACAGAATGAATTCTAACTGAAATGCTTGTGATGAAGCCTGTCATTTAATAACCTGTTTATGTGTCAAACATTATGATTATGTCTCCTCTCCCCCTCTCTCCCCCACCCAGCCCCACCCTTTCAAAATAAAAGCCTCATGGATTAACTGTATTTAAACATTAAGCTGAAAATTTGGCTTTTTGTTGAAGTAATGAATGCTCTTACTAATACTGCGACAACTACTACTATTGCTGCTAATATTTCTAGTATTACTACTACAACTACTACTTCAACTTTTGCTGTTGCTACTATTACTACTACTGCTATTGCTGCTACCATCGATATTATTACTACCACTACTATTACTTGTACTACAACTGCTATTCATGCTACTACCAGTACTAATATTACTACAGCTATTACTACAGCTATTAGTACGACTGCTACTAGTACTACTACTACTGCTATTACTGCTACTTCAAATACTGCATTTACTGTTACTACTGCTACTACTGTTATATTAAATACTACGACCACTACTACAGCTATTACTATGACTACTGATACTACTACTTCTACTACTTCTTATAATTACTAATACTTCTATACTAATGATACTTCTACTACAACTACAACTTCTACTAATACTACTCCTACAAATATCACTACTGCTACTACTAGTACTTATTCTAATGCCAGTAATACTTCTACTACTAATAATACTTCTACTACAACTACAACTTCTACTAATACTACTCCTATAAATATCACTACTGCTATTACTAGTACTTATTCTAATGCCAGTAATACTTCTACTACTAATAATACTTCTACTACAACTACAACTTCTACTAATACTACTCCTATAAATATCACTACTGCTATTACTAGTACTTATTCTAATGCCAGTAATACTTCTACTACTAATAATACTTCTACTACAACTACAACTTCTAGTACTACTACAAATATCACTACTGTTGACATTTTTTAAGCCACAGAAACCGTTCGAATATCAAAATGTTCAGCTCTTTCAGGAGAGGGGTGATATGACTTTTCATATTTGTAATCTTTAAATTCTTTGAAATATTAAGCTATTTGCAATTTTCTTTTGAATGGGATCTCTATGGAGAAAATCTTCAAATCCTGTTAAACTTCTTCAACTTTCAAAGCCTTCTTCTCATACTTTCAGCTACATATGACTTCATATTTGTAATCTTTCAACTTTTTGAATTATTAAGCTTTTTGCAATTTTTTTTAAATTGGATATCTATTTTCAGCAATGTTTTTGAGATTCATTTCAGCTTTCAGCATTCCAACGCATTTTCAGCAGGAAATGCATTTTCTAGTTGTTGGAATGCTGTTAAGCATTCCAACTATTGTTATCCTGTTTCTTTATTCTTCTTTATTTTATATTTCTTCCGTACACTTTTTGAAACTCTTCTGCTCCTTCATATTTTAAGCTACAGAAACCGTTCAACTATCAAAATGTTCAGCTCTTTCAGCTCATGTGTGCTATGACTTTTCATATTTCTAACCTTTAAACTTTATGAATTATTAAGCTTTTTGCAATTCTTTTTTTGAATGGGTTTCTATGGAGAAAATGTTCAAATCCTCTTCAACTTTCAAATCCTTCTACTTCCTCATACTTTCAGCTACAGACACCATTTAAACTTTAAAATGTTGAGAAAACCCTGATCTATTGCCGCATTATTCAGCTTTTTGATATCTTTTATACTTTTTGAACTGCAGCAGTTTAACTTTTATGATTTTTTCAGCCCTTTTCTGCTTTTATAATGGGTGTGTATTGCGCAGCTTAGAGTGCGTGATGTCACCGCTAGAGTGAAGAGCAGCTTGAGATTCTTGTGAAAAAAACATTTGTCTTTTGCCACTGTGTCCACAATCTTCACTCTTCATGCATCATTTCTGGATGTAGAAGTAGCTAATCTTGTCCTTGTCGTAGACAAATGACTGTGGAATCCCACAGATTTACACATTTGACACAGAAGCCTGTAATTGAGAGGAAAACCAACTTTCTGCTCCATAGAGACCAATGTTAAATTTTGCTTCAAAAACATCTTCCACAGAACACGGTACCCCATTTCTAAATCGCCAGTTCAGCCACATTTTTTACACTACAGACACAATTTTTACAGGATCTGTTCTTCAACTCATCCTTCCTCTCATTTATTAATATCGGAGCAATAGGAGCTACGGTTATGGGAGTTTTGAGGATTTGTTTGAGAGGTGTTTCTCTGTTTTATCTCCATGAAAAGGCTGAAAGGACACAGGTGTTCATGATTAAGCTAATTAGTGATGTTGATAAACACAGAGAGGCACTGGCACATGCACATACACTCCTCCCCCTCTCTCTCTGTGTGTGTCTCTCTCTCTCTCTGTGTGTGTCTCTCTCTCATACAGTTATTCAGGTCTTGGAGACTTTTAGAGGACCCCCCCCCCCACACACACACACACACACACCCCATTTCAAAATACAACCCCCAAAGAGTGAATTCTAACTGAAATGCTTGTGATGAAGCCTGGCATTTAATAACCTCTGTTTGTGTGTCAAACATTATGATTATGTCTCCTCTCCCCCTCACCCCCCCCCCCACCCCCCACCCAGCCCCACCTTTTCAAAATAAAAGCCCCATGGTTTAACTGTATTTAAACAAGCTCAAAATTAGGCTTTTTTGTTAAAAAAATGAATGCTCTTACTAATACTGCGACAACTACTACTGCTGCTGCTAATATAGTATTACTACTACTGCTACTACTACTACTTCTACTATTACTGCTACCATCAATATTATTACTACCACCACTGCTATTACTTATACTACAACTGCTACTACTACTACTACTGCTATTCATGCTACTAAAAGTAGTAATACTACTACAGCTATTAGTACGACTGCTACTAGTACTACTACTACTACTGCTACTTCTTCTACTGCCATTACTACTTCTACTACTGTTATATTAAATACTACGACCAATACTACAGCTATTACTATGACTACTGATACTACTTCTTCTACTACTTCTAATTACTAATAATTCTACTACGAATAATACTTCTACTACAACTACAACTTCTACTACTACTACAAATATCACTACTGCTACTACTAGTACTTATTCTAATGCTACTAATACTTCCACTAATAATACTTCTACTACAACTTCTACTACTACAAATATCACCACTGATGACATTTTTTAAGCCACAGAAACCATTTGAATATCAAAATGTTCAGCTCTTTCAGGAGAGGGGTGATATGAATTTTCATATTTGTAATCTTTAAATTCTTTGAAATATTAAGCTATTTGCAATTTTCTTTTGAATGGGATCTCTATGGAGAAAATCTTCAAATCCTGTTAAACTTCTTCAACTTTCAAAGCCTTCTTCTTCCTCATACTTTCAGCTACATATGACTTCATATTTGTAATCTTTCAACTTTTTGAATTATTAAGCTTTTTGCAATTTTTTTAAAATTGGATATCTATTTTCAGCAATGTTTTTGAGATTCATTTCAGCTTTCAGCATTCCAACGCATTTTCAGCAGGAAATGCATTTTCTAGTTATTGTTGGAATGCTGTTAAGCATTCCAACTATTGTTCTTCGAATCTTTATTGTTGGAATGCTGTTAAGCATTCCAACTATTGTTCTTCAAATCTTTATACTTCTTCTTATTTTTATATTTCTTCCGTACGCTTTTTGAAACTCTTCTGCTCCTTCATATTTTAAGCTACAGAAACCGTTCAACTATCAAAATGTTCAGCTCTTTCAGCAGAGGGGTGCTATGACTTTTCATATTTCTAACCTTTAAACTTTATGAATTATTAAGCTTTTTGCAATTTTTTTTTTGAATGGGTTTCTATGGAGAAAATGTTCAAATCCTCTTCAACTTTCAAATCCTTCTACTTACTCATACTTTCAGCTACAGACACCATTTAAACTTTAAAATGTTGAGAAAACCCTGATCTATTGCCGCATTATTCAGCTTTTTGATATCTTTTATACTTTTTGAACTGCAGCAGTTTAACTTTTATGATTTTTTCAGCCCTTTTCTGCTTTTATAATGGGTGTGTATTGCGCAGCTTAGAGTGCGTGATGTCACCGCTAGAGTGAAGAGCAGCTTGAGATTCTTGTGAAAAAAAGATTTGTCTTTTGCCACTGTGTCCACAATCTTCACTCTTCATGCATAATTTCTGGATGTAGAAGTAGCTAATCTTGTCGTAGACAAATGACTGTGGAATCCCACAGATTTACACATTTGGCACAGAAGCCTGTTATTGAGAGGAAAACCAACTTTCTGCTCCATAGAGACCAATGTTAAATTTTGCTTCAAAAACATCTTCCACAGAACACGGGACCCCATTTCTAAATCGCCAGTTCAGCAACATTTTTTACACTACAGACACAATTTTTACAGGATCTGTTCTTCAACTCATCCTTCCTCTCATTCATTAATATCGGAGCAATAGGAGCTACGGTTATGGGAGTTTTGAGGATTTGTTTGAGAAGTGTTTCCCTGTTTAATCTCCATGAAAAGGCTGCAAGGACACAGGTGTTTCTGATTAAGCTCATTAGTGATGTTGATAAACACAGACTCACAGACACACACGCACTCCTCTCTCTCTCTCTCTCTCTCTGTGTCTCTCTCTCTCTGTGTGTGTGTCTCTCTCTCTCTGTGTCTCTCTCTCATAGTCATTCAGGTTCTTAGAGATCTTTAGAGGATCCCCCCCCCCCCCACACACACACCCCATTTTAAAATAAAAGCCCCACAGAATGAATTCTAACTGAAATGCTTATGATGAAGCCTGACATTTAATAACCTGTTTGTGTTTATCTAACATTATGAGTCCATCTCTTCCCCCCCCCCACACCCCATTTCAAAATAAAAGCCCCACAGAGTGAATTCTAACTGAAATGCTTGTGATGAAGCCTGTCATTTAATAACCTCTGTTTATGTGTCAAACATTATGATTATGTCTCCTCTCCCCACCCAGCCCCACCCTTTCAAAATAAAAGCCCCATGGATTAACTGTATGTAAACATTAAGCTCAAAATTAGACTTTTTCAAATACTGCCATTACTATTACTACTACTACTACTGTTATATTATATACTACGACCACTACTACAGCTATTACTACTACTACTTCTACTACTTCTTCTAAATACTAATACTTCTACTGCTAATGATACTTCTACTACAACTACAACTTCTACTACTACTATTACAAATATCACTACTGCTACTACTTATTATAATGCTACTAATACTTCTACTACTAATAATACTTCTACTACAACTACAACTTCTAGTACTACTACTACAAATATCACTACTGTTGACATTTTTTAAGCCACAGAAACCATTCGAATATCAAAATGTTCAGCTCTTTCAGGAGAGGGGTGATATGACTTTTCATATTTGTAATCTTTTAATTCTTTGAATTATTAAGCTATTTGCAATTTTCTTTTGAATGGGATCTCTATGGAGAAAATCTTCAAATCCTGTTAAACTTCTTCAACTTTCAAAGCCTTCTTCTTCTCATACTTTCAGCTACATATGACTTCATATTTATAATCTTTCAACTTTTTGAATTATTAAGCTTTTTGCAATTTTTTTTAAATTGGATATCTATTTTCAGCAATGTTTTTGAGATTCATTTCAGCTTTCAGCATTCCAACGCATTTTCAGCAGGAAATGCATTTTCTAGTTGTTGGAATGCTGTTAAGCATTCCAACTATTGTTATCCTGTTTCTTTATTCTTCTTTATTTTATTTTTATTTTTGTTGGAATGCTGTTAAGCATTCCAACTATTGTTATCCTGTTTCTTTATTCTTCTTTATTTTATATTTCTTCCGTACGCTTTTTGAAACTCTTCTGCTCCTTCATATTTTAAGCTACAGAAACCGTTCAACTATCAAAATGTTCAGCTCTTTCAGCAGAGGGGTGCTATGACTTTTCATATTTCTAACCTTTAAACTTTATGAATTATTAAGCTTTTTGCAATTTTTTTTTTGAATGGGTTTCTATGGAGAAAATGTTCAAATCCTCTTCAACTTTCAAATCCTTCTACTTCCTCATACTTTCAGCTACAGACACCATTTAAACTTTAAAATGTTGAGAAAACCCTGATCTATTGCTGCATTATTCAGCTTTTTGATATCTTTTATACTTTTTGAACTGCAGCAGTTTAACTTTTATGATTTTTTCAGCCCTTTTCTGCTTTTATAATGGGTGTGTATTGCGCAGCTTAGAGTGCGTGATGTCACCGCTAGAGTGAAGAGCAGCTTGAGATTCTTGTGAAAAAAAGATTTGTCTTTTGCCACTGTGTCCACAATCTTCACTCTTCATGCATAATTTCTGGATGTAGAAGTAGCTAATCTTGTCCTTGTCGTAGACAAATGACTGTGGAATCCCACCGATTTACACATTTGACACAGAAGCCTGTAATTGAGAGGAAAACCAACTTTCTGCTCCATAGAGACCAATGTTAAATTTTGCTTCAAAAACATCTTCCACAGAACACGGTACCCCATTTCTAAATCGCCAGTTCAGCCACATTTTTTACACTACAGACACATTTTTTACAGGATCTGTTCTTCAACTCATCCTTCCTCTCATTTATTAATATCGGAGCAATAGGAGCTACGGTTATGGGAGTTTTGAGGATTTGTTTGAGAGGTGTTTCCCTGTTTAATCTCCATGAAAAGGCGGCAAGGACACAGGTGTTTCTGATTAAGCTCATTAGTGATGTTGATAAACACACAGACTCACAGACACACACGCACTCCTCTCTCTCTCTCTCTGTGTCTCTCTCTCTCTCTGTGTCTCTCATACAGTCATTCAGGTCTTAGAGCTTTTTTACAGGACCCCCCCCCCCCCCACACACACACACACACACCATTTTAAAATAAAAGCCGCACACACATGATTTAGAGATATACGTGATGCAGCTCAGCCAATCAAATATGGGTATTCTGATAAGTTTCCTGATTCGAGTGACATTTACACACACCGCGACACAAGAGGGAGAGACGAGGAAAGACATGGCAGAGCAGGACAATAGTCATGTAAGCTGTAAATGATAAAACATAGGATAATCTCCAAATGAGAAAGATTGCCAGAGAGATCAGAGTCTCACTCACTCACACACCCTCTCTCTCTCTCTCTCTCTCTCTCATACAGTCATTCAGGTCTTAGAGATTTTAAGAGGACTCCCCCCCCCCCCCCCCCCCCACACACACACACCCCATTTTAAAGTAAAGGCCCCACAAAATTAATTCTAACTTAAATGCTTGTGATGAAGCCTGTCATTTAATAACCTGTTTATGTTTATCTAACATTATGATTATGTCTCCTCCCCCCCCCGCCCACACCCCATTTCAAAATAAAAGCCCCACAGAGTGAATTCTAACTGAAATGCTTGTGATGAAGCCTGTCATTTAATAACCTGTTTGTGTTAATCTAACAATATGAGTCCATCTCCTCTCCCCTTCTCCCCCCCACACCCCATTTCAAAATAAAAGCCCCACAGAGTGAATTCTAACTGAAATGCTTGTGATGAAGCCTGTCATTTAATAACCTCTGTTTATGTGTCAAACATTATGATTATGTCTCCTCTCGCCCCCACCCAGCCCCACCCTTTCAAAATAAAAGCCCCATGGATTAACTGTATGTAAACATTAAGCTCAAAATTAGACTTTTTCAAATACTGCCATTACTATTACTACTACTGTTATATTATATACTACGACCACTACTACAGCTATTACTACTTCTACTTCTACTACTTCTTCTAAATACTAATACTTTTACTACTAATGATACTTCTACTACAACTACAACTTCTACGACTACTATTACAAATATCACTACTGCTACTACTTATTATAATGCTACTAATACTTCTACTACTAATAATACTTCCACTACAACTACAACTTCTAGTACTACTACGACAAATATCACTACTGCTGACATTCTTTAAGCCACAGAAACCATTCGAATATCAAAATGTTCAGCTCTTTCAGGAGAGGGGTGATATGACTTTTCATATTTGTAATCTTTAAATTCTTTGAATTATTAAGCTATTTGCAATTTTCTTTTGAATGGGATCTCTATGGAGAAAATCTTCAAATCCTGTTAAACTTCAACTTTCAAAGCCTTCTTCTTCTCATACTTTCAGCTACATATGACTTCATGTTTGTAATCTTTCAACTTTTTGAATTATTAAGCTTTTTGCAATTTTTTTTTAATTGGATAGCTATTTTCAGCAATGTTTTTGAGATTCACTTCAGCTTTCAGCATTCCAACGCATTTTCAGCAGGAAATGCATTTTCTAGTTGTTGGAATGCTGTTAAGCATTCCAACTATTGTTATCCTGTTTCTTTATTCTTCCTTATTTTATTTTTTTTATAATTATATTTCTTCCGTACGCTTTTTGAAACTCTTCTGCTCCTTCATATTTTAAGCTACAGAAACCGTTCAACTATCAAAATGTTCAGCTCTTTCAGCAGAGGGGTGCTATGACTTTTCATATTTCTAACCTTTAAACTTTATGAATTATTAAGCTTTTTGCAATTTTTTTTTTGAATGGGTTTCAATGGAGAAAATGTTCAAATCCTCTTCAACTTTCAAATCCTTCTACTTCCTCATACTTTCAGCTACAGACACCATTTAAACTTTAAAATGTTGAGAAAACCCTGATCTATTGCCGCATTATTCAGCTTTTTGATATCTTTTATACTTTTTGAACTGTCCCATTTTAACTTTTATGATTTTTTCACTCCTTTTCTGACTTTATAATGGGTGTGTATTGCGCAGCTTAGAGTGCGTGATGTCACCGCTAGAGTGAAGAGCAGCTTGAGATTCTTGTGAAAAAAACATTTGTCTTTTGCCACTGTGTCCACAATCTTCACTCTTCATGCATAATTTGTGGATGTAGAAGTAGCTAATCTTGTCCTTGTTGTAGACAAATGACTGTGGAATCCCACAGATTTACACATTTGGCACAGAAGCCTGTAATTGAGAGGAAACCCAACTTTCTGCTCCATAGAGACCAATGTTAAATTTTGCTTCAAAAACATCTTCCACAGAACACGGTACCCCATTTCTAAATCGCCAGTTCAGCCACATTTTTTACACTACGGACACAATTTTTACAGGATCTGTTCTTCAACTCATCCTTCCTCTCATTTATTAATATCGGAGCAATAGGAGCTACGGTTATGGGAGTTTTGAGGATTTGTTTGAGAGGTGTTTCCCTGTTTAATCTCCATGAAAAGGCTGCAAGGACACAGGTGTTTCTGATGAAGCTCATTAGTGATGTTGATAAACACACAGACTCACAGACACACACGCACTCCTCTCTCTCTCTCTCTCTCTGTATGTCTCTCTCTCTCTCTGTCTCTCTCTCATACAGTCATTCAGGTTCTTAGAGATCTTTAGAGGATCCCCCCCCCCCACACACACACCCCATTTTAAAATCAAAGCCCCACAGAATGAATTCTAACTGAAATGCTTATGATGAAGCCTGTCATTTAATAACCTGTTTGTGTTAATCTAACAATATGAGTCCATCTCGACCACTACTACAGCTATTACTACTACTACTTCTACTACTTCTTCTAAATACTAATACTTCTACTACTAATGATACTTCTACTACAACTACAACTTCTAGTACTACTACTACAAATATCACTACTGCTACTACTTATTATAATGCTACTAATACTTCTACTACTAATAATACTTCTACTACAACTACAACTTCTAGTACTACTACTACAAATATCACTACTGCTGACATTTTTTAAGCCACAGAAACCGTTCGAATATCAAAATGTTCAGCTCTTTCAGGAGAGGGGTGATATGACTTTTCATATTTGTAATCTTTTAACTTTTTGAAATATTAAGCTATTTGCAATTTTCTTTTGAATGGGATCTCTATGGAGAAAATCTTCAAATCCTGTTAAACTTCTTCAACTTTCAAAGCCTTCTTCTTCTCATACTTTCAGCTACATATGACTTCATATTTGTAATCTTTAAATTCTTTGAAATATTAAGCTATTTGCAATTTTCTTTTGAATGGGATCTCTATGGAGAAAATCTTCAAATCCTGTTAAACTTCTTCAACTTTCAAAGCCTTCTTCATACTTTCAGCTACATATGACTTCATATTTATAATCTTTCAACTTTTTGAATTATTAAGCTTTTTGCAATTTTTTTTAAATTGGATATCTATTTTCAGCAATGTTTTTGAGATTCATTTCAGCTTTCAGCATTCCAACGCATTTTCAGCAGGAAATGCATTTTCTAGTTCTTCTTTATTTTATATTTCTTCCGTACGCTTTTTGAAACTCTTCTGCTCCTTCATATTTTAAGCTACAGAAACCGTTCAACTATCAAAATGTTCAGCTCTTTCAGCAGAGGGGTGCTATGACTTTTCATATTTCTAACCTTTAAACTTTATGAATTATTAAGCTTTTTGCAATTTTTTTTTTGAATGGGTTCCTATGGAGAAAATGTTCAAATCCTCTTCAACTTTCAAATCCTTCTACTTCCTCATACTTTCAGCTACAGACACCATTTCAACTTTAAAATGTTGAGAAAACCCTGATCTATTGCCGCATTATTCAGCTTTTTGATATCTTTTATACTTTTTGAACTGCAGCAGTTTAACTTTTATGATTTTTTCAGCCCTTTTCTGCTTTTATAATGGGTGTGTATTGCGCAGCTTAGAGTGCGTGATGTCACCGCTAGAGTGAAGAGCAGCTTGAGATTCTTGTGAAAAAAACATTTGTCTTTTGCCACTGTGTCCACAATCTTCACTCTTCATGCATAATTTCTGGATGTAGAAGTAGCTAATCTTGTCCTTGTCGTAGACAAATGACTGTGGAATCCCACAGATTTACACATTTGACACAGAAGCCTGTAATTGAGAGGAAAACCAACTTTCTGCTCCATAGAGACCAATGTTAAATTTTGCTTCAAAAACATCTTCCACAGAACACGGTACCCCATTTCTAAATCGCCAGTTCAGCCACATTTTTTACACTACAGACACAATTTTTACAGGATCTGTTCTTCAACTCATCCTTCCTCTCATTTATTAATATCGGAGCAATATGAGCTACGGTTATGGGAGTTTTGAGGATTTGTTTGAGAGGTGTTTCCCTGTTTAATCTCCATGAAAAGGCTGCAAGGACACAGGTGTTTCTGATCAAGCTCATTAGTGATGTTGATAAACTCACAGACACACACGCACTCCTCTCTCTCTCTCTCTCTCTGTGTCTCTCATACAGTCATTCAGGTCTTTGAGCTTTTTTACAGGACCCCCCCCCCCCCACACACACACACACCCCATTTTAAAATAAAAGCCGCACACACATGATTTAGAGATATACGTGATGCAGCTCAGCCAATCAAATATGGGTATTCTGATAAGTTTCCTGATTCGAGTGACATTTACACACACAAGAGGGAGAGACGAGGAAAGACATGGCAGAGCAGGACAATAGTCATGTAAGCTGTAAATGATAAAACATAGGATAATCTCCAAATGAGAAAGATTGCCAGAGAGATCAGAGTCTCACTCACTTACTCACCCTCTCTCTCTCTCTCTCTCTCTCTCATACAGTCATTCAGGTCTTAGAGATTTTAAGAGGACTCCCCCCCCCCCCACAGACACACACCCCATTTTAAAGTAAAGGCCCCACAAAATTAATTCTAACTTAAATGCTTGTGATGAAGCCTGTCATTTAATAACCTGTTTATGTTTATCTAACATTATGATTATGTCTCCCCCCCCCCGCCCACACCCCATTTCAAAATAAAAGCCCCACAGAGTGAATTCTAACTGAAATGCTTGTGATGAAGCCTGTCATTTAATAACCTGTTTGTGTTAATCTAACAATATGAGTCCATCTCCTCTCCCCTTCTCCCCTTCTCCCCCCACACCCCATTTCAAAATAAAAGCCCCACAGAGTGAAATATAACTGAAATGCTTGTGATGAAGCCTGTCATTTAATAACCTCTGTTTATGTGTCAAACATTATGATTATGTCTCCTCTCCCCCTCTCTCCCCCACCCAGCCCCACCCTTTCAAAATAAAAGCCTCATGGAGTAACTGTATTTAAACATTAAGCTGAAAATTAGGCTTTTTTTGTTGAAGTAATGAATGCTCTTACTAATACTGCGACAACTACTACTATTGCTGCTAATATTTCTAGTATTACTACTACTACTACTGCTGCTACTACTACAACTTTTGCTGTTGCTACGATTACTACTGCTATTACTGCTACCATCAATATTATTACTACCACTACTGCTATTACTACCACTACTACTATTACTTATACTACAACTGCTATTCATGCTACTACCAGTACTAATACTACTACAGCTATTAGTACGACTGCTACTAGTACTACTACTACTGCGATTTCAACATCCACATCGACTCCTCAGACTGTAAAACTGCCACCGAATTTCTGGACCTGCTTAAATGCTTCAACTTCACTCAACACATAGACTTCCCCACCCACAACCGCAGGCACATCCTGGACCTGGTCTGCTCCACTGAAATCACCATCAACCACCTCTCCGGCTATGACCTCACCATCTCCGACCATCTAGCCATCATCATGGAGATCAACATCCCCATCCCAGAACCCAAACTCACGCGCACCATCACTCTCCGAAATATCAAGTCTGTCTGCCCTTCATCCCTGTCAGCCTGTCTCACTGAAAAATTCTCCACACTCTCCCCCTCCCTTAGCCCTTCCCCCTCAGACCTGGTCAACCTCTACAATAACACACTATCCTCCTGCCTTGATCAGCTTGCCCCTCTCAAAACCAGAACTGTCTCATTCACCCACACTGCTCCCTGGTTCACCCCTGAACTCCGCCTCATGAAATCCCAGAAACGCAGACTAGAGCGACTCTCCAAAAAAACCGGCCTCACAGTTCACACCCTGGCGTACAAGGAACACATACAGCAATACAAACTGGCTCTAAACTCTGCTCGCTCCACCTACTACTCTGGCATCATCCGCTCTGGTTCCACCAACCCCAAGGTCCTCTTCTCCACAATAAACAAACTCCTCAAACCTATGGACAATCTCTCCCACTCCTCCACAGCAGAGAAATGCAACTCCTTTCTGACGTTCTACAAAGCTAAAATCGACACCATCTACAACCAACTGGCCACTTCCAGCCCTGCTTTGTCCAACCCTGTATCTGCAAATCCTCCACTAACTGACCGGTCACTCTTCCGATTCTCTCTCATCTCCCCCTCGGATCTCAATAAATCACTCTCTGGCATGAAGACTCCGACCTGTGACCTCGACCCTATCCCTTCCACTTTAGTTATGGCCTGTCTCCCGGCCCTCCGCCCGCACCTCCTCTCTGTCATCAACTCCTCCCTGTCTACTGGCTCCGTCCCTCCCGCCCTCAAACTCGCCTCAGTCACACCCATCCTCAAAAAACCTGGCCTTGACCCCGACATTCACAACAATTACAGACCCATCTCCAATCTCCCTTTTCTGTCTAAAATACTGGAACGCATTGTTGCCCATCAACTGAAAACTCACCTGGACTCAAACCAACTATATGAACCATTTCAATCCGGATTCAGATCTCATCACAGCACAGAAACTGCCCTCATCAAAGTCACCAACGATCTCCTCCTCTCCTCTGATGAACACTCCCTCAACATCCTGATACTGCTCGACCTCAGCGCAGCCTTCGACACCATCAACCACTCCATCCTCCTTTCACGTCTCGAGTCCTCCCTCCACATCACTGGCACAGCCCTCTCCTGGTTTAAATCATACCTCTCCGACCGGGAACAGTTCATCAGCATCAACAAATTCAAGTCTGACACAGCCCCAGTCTCTCAAGGTGTCCCCCAAGGTTCAGTACTCGGTCCCCTCCTCTTCATCCTCTACCTGCTCCCCCTTGGTGACATCATACGCCACCATGGTCTCCAGTACCACTGCTATGCTGACGACACCCAGCTCTACATCTCCACCAAATCCATCACCCCCACCATCCACTCCACCATCACCAACTGCCTCACAGATATAAAAACCTGGATGCAAGCAAACTTCCTCAAACTCAACACCGACAAATCTGAAGTCCTCATCATCGGCCCCAAATCATTAAACAATTCCCACCACGACTTCTCCCTCTGCATCGATGGCATCACTGTTCCTGCCTCCACACATGTCCGTAACCTCGGGGTCATCTTCGATCAAACTCTCTCATATGAACGCCACGTCAATCACATCACAAAAACCGCCTTCTTTCATCTCAAAAACATCGCCCGTCTCCGTCCCTCCCTCTCCTCCGCAGCCGCTGAAACACTCATCCACGCCTTCATCACCTCTCGACTGGACTACTGCAACAGCATCCTGTACGGCTCACCCACCAAAATCATCAATAAACTACAATACATCCAGAACTCAGCTGCCCGTCTGCTCACCCACTCCCGCACCAGAGACCACATCACCCCAGTCCTTCAAAACCTCCACTGGCTCCCCATACAGCAAAGAATCCAGTTCAAGCTCCTCCTCATCACCTACAAAGCCCTCCACAACCTCGCCCCTTCATACCTTTCGGACCTCCTGTACCATCACATTCCCAACCGCAACCTCAGATCTGCTGACGCCAACCTCCTTACCCCCCCTACTCTGTCCAAGCATCGAACCTGGGGGGACAGGGCCTTCTCCGTTGCTGCCCCCTCCCTCTGGAACTCCCTGCCCCAACACCTCAGACATTCTTCGTCACTTGCCACTTTCAAAACTGCACTAAAAACTCACCTATTCAAATCTGCTTTTAACCTCTAAAGTCAGTCATGTTTGTTTTCGTTCTTCCTTTTCATGTTTATTTTATTTTATTTATTTTTTTCTTACTGTTATGTCGTATATTTTGTTCTTATTATAAATGCTTCTATTGTTTCTGTTTTTAACATGTAAAGTGTCTTTGAGTGCCTTTTAAAGCGCTATATAAATAAAATGTATTATTAAATAAAAATAAAATGTATTTATTACTGCTACTTCAAATACTGCCATTACTATTACTACTACTACTACTTATACTACTACTGTTATATTAAATACTACGACCACTACTACAGCTATTACTACTACTCCCGATACTACTACTTCTTCTAAATACTAATACTTCTACTACTAATGATACTTCTACTACAACTACAACTTCTAGTACTACTAATACTACAAATATCACAACTGCTGACATTTTTTAAGCCACAGAAACCGTTCGAATATCAAAATGTTCAGCTCTTTCAGGAGAGGGGTGCTTTGACTTTTCATATTTGTAATCTTTTAACTTTTTGAAATATTAAGCTATTTGCAATTTTCTTTTGAATGGGATCTCTATGGAGAAAATCTTCAAATCCTGTTAAACTTCTTCAACTTTCAAAGCCTTCTTCTCATACTTTCAGCTACATATGACTTCATATTTGTAATCTTTCAACTTTTTGAATTATTAAGCTTTTTGCAATTTTTTTAAAATTGGATATCTATTTTCAGCAATGTTTTTGAGATTCATTTCAGCTTTCAGCATTCCAACGCATTTTCAGCAGGAAATGCATTTTCTAGTTGTTGGAATGCTGTTAAGCATTCCAACTATTGTTATCCTGTTTCTTTATTCTTCTTTATTTTATTTTTATTTTTATAATTATATTTCTTCCGTACGCTTTTTGAAACTCTTCTGCTCCTTCATATTTTAAGCTACAGAAACCGTTCAACTATCAAAATGTTCAGCTCTTTCAGCAGAGGGGTGCTATGACTTTTCATATTTCTAACCTTTAAACTTTATGAATTATTAAGCTTTTTGCAATTTGTTTTTTGAATGGGTTTCTATGGAGAAAATGTTCAAATCCTCTTCAACTTTCAAATCCTTCTACTTCCTCATACTTTCAGCTACAGACACCATTTAAACTTTAAAATGTTGAGAAGATCCTGATCTATTGCTGCATTATTCAGCTTTTTGATATCTTTTATACTTTTTGAACTGCAGCAGTTTAACTTTTATGATTTTTTCAGCCCTTTTCTGCTTTTATAATGGGTGTGTATTGCGCAGCTTAGAGTGCGTGATGTCACCGCTAGAGTGAAGAGCAGCTTGAGATTCTTGTGAAAAAAACATTTGTCTTTTGCCACTGTGTCCACAATCTTCACTCTTCATGCATAATTTCTGGATGTAGAAGTAGCTAATCTTGTCCTTGTCGTAGACAAATGACTGTGGAATCCCACAGATTTACACATTTGGCACAGAAGCCTGTAATTGAGAGGAAAACCAACTTTCTGCTCCATAGAGACCAATGTTAAATTTTGCTTCAAAAACATCTTCCACAGAACACGGTACCCCATTTCTAAATCGCCAGTTCAGCCACATTTTTTACACTACAGACACAATTTTTACAGGATCTGTTCTTCAACTCATCCTTCCTCTCATTTATTAATATCGGAGCAATAGGAGCTACGGTTATGGGAGTTTTGAGGATTTGTTTGAGAGGTGTTTCCCTGTTTAATCTCCATGAAAAGGCTGCAAGGACACAGGTGTTTCTGATTAAGCTCATTAGTGATGTTGATAAACACAGACTCACAGACACACACGCTCCTCTCTCTCTCTCTCTCTCTCTCTCTCTCTCTCTCTCTGTATGTCTCTCTCCCTCTATCTCTGTATGTCTCTCTCTGTGTGTGTCTCTCATACAGTCATTCAGGTCTTACAGCTTTTTACAGGACTCCCCTCCCCCCACTCCATTTTAAAATAAAAGCCCCACAGAGTGAATTCTAACTGAAATGCTTATGATGAAGCCTGTCATTTAATAACCTGCTTGTGTTTATCTAACATTATAAGTCCATCCCCCCCCACACCCCATTTCAAAATAAAAGTCCCACAGAGTGAATTCTAACTGGAATGCTTGTGATGAAGCCTGTCATTTAATAACCTCTGTATGTGTGTTTCATACTTTCTGATTCTGTCTCCTCCTCTCTCCCCCACCCAGCCCCACCCTTTCAAAATAAAAGCCCTATGGATTAACTGTATTTAAACGTTAACTAGTACTTATTCTAATGCCAGTAATACTTCTACTACTAATAATACTTCTACTACAACTACAACTTCTAGTACTACTACAAATATCACTACTGCTGACATTTTTTAAGTCACAGAAACCGTTCGAATATCAAAATGTTCAGCTCTTTCAGGAGAGGGGTGCTTTGACTTTTCATATTTGTAATCTTTAAATTCTTTGAAATATTAAGCTATTTGCAATTTTCTTTTGAATGGGATCTCTATGGAGAAAATCTTCAAATCCTGTTAAACTTCTTCAACTTTCAAAGCCTTCTTCTTCTCATACTTTCAGCTACATATGACTTCATATTTGTAATCTTTCAACTTTTTGAATTATTAAGCTTTTTGCAATTTTTTTTAAATTGGATATCTATTTTCAGCAATGTTTTTGAGATTCATTTCAGCTTTCAGCATTCCAACGCATTTTCAGCAGGAAATGCATTTTCTAGTTGTTGGAATGCTGTTAAGCATTCCAACTATTGTTATCCTGTTTCTTTATTCTTCTTTATTTTATATTTCTTCCGTACGCTTTTTGAAACTCTTCTGCTCCTTCATATTTTAAGCTACAGAAACCGTTCAACTATCAAAATGTTCAGCTCTTTCAGCAGAGGGGTGCTATGACTTTTCATATTTCTAACCTTTAAACTTTATGAATTATTAAGCTTTTTGCAATTTTTTTTTTGAATGGGTTTCTATGGAGAAAATGTTCAAATCCTCTTCAACTTTCAAATCCTTCTACTTCCTCATACTTTCAGCTACAGACACCATTTAAACTTTAAAATGTTGAGAAAACCCTGATCTATTGCCGCATTATTCAGCTTTTTGATATCTTTTATACTTTTTGAACTGTAGCAGTTTAACTTTTATGATTTTTTCAGCCCTTTTCTGCTTTTATAATGGGTGTGTATTGCGCAGCTTAGAGTGCGTGATGTCACCGCTAGAGTGAAGAGCAGCTTGAGATTCTTGTGAAAAAAACATTTGTCTTTTGCCACTGTGTCCACAATCTTCACTCTTCATGCATAATTTCTGGATGTAGAAGTAGCTAATCTTGTCCTTGTCGTAGACAAATGACTGTGGAATCCCACAGATTTACACATTTGACACAGAAGCCTGTAATTGAGAGGAAAACCAACTTTCTGCTCCATAGAGACCAATGTTAAATTTTGCTTCAAAAACATCTTCCACAGAACACGGTACCCCATTTCTAAATCGCCAGTTCAGCCACATTTGTTACACTACAGACACAATTTTTACAGGATCTGTTCTTCAACTCATCCTTCCTCTCATTTATTAATATCGGAGCAATAGGAGCTACGGTTATGGGAGTTTTGAGGATTTGTTTGAGAGGTGTTTCCCTGTTTAATCTCCATGAAAAGGCTGCAAGGACACAGGTGTTTCTGATTAAGCTCATTAGTGATGTTGATAAACACACAGACTCACAGACACACATGCGCTCCTCTCTCTCTCTCTCTCTCTCTCTCTCTGTATGTCTCTCTCTCTCTGTGTATCTCTCATACAGTCATTCAGGTCTTACAGCTTTTTACAGGACTCCCCTCCCCCCACTCCATTTTAAAATAAAAGCCCCACAGAATGAATTCTAACTGAAATGCTTATGATGAAGCCTGACATTTAATAACCTTCTTGTGTTTATCTAACATTATAAGTCCACCCCCCCCCCCCCCCCCCCACACCCCATTTCAAAATAAAAGCCCCACAGAGTGAATTCTAACTGGAATGCTTGTGATGAAGCCTGTCATTTAATAACCTCTGTATGTGTGTTTCATACTTTCTGATTCTGTCTCCTCCTCTCTCCCCCACCCAGCCCCACCCTTTCAAAATAAAAGCCCTTTGGATTAACTGTATTTAAACGTTACGCTCAAAATTAGGCTTTTTTGTTGAAATAATGAATGCTCTTACTAATACTGCGACAATTACTACTACTGCTGCTACTAGTACTTATTCTAATGCCAGTAATACTTCTACTACTAATAATACTTCTGCTACAACTACAACGTCTAGTTCTACTACAAATATCACTACTGTTGACATTTTTTAAGCCACAGAAACCGTTCGAATATCAAAATATTCAGCTCTTTCAGGAGAGGGGTGATATGAATTTTCATATTTGTAATCATTAAATTCTTTGAAATATTAAGCTATTTGCAATTTTCTTTTGAATGGGATCTCTATGGAGAAAATCTTCAAATCCTGTTAAACTTCTTCAACTTTCAAAGCCTTCTCATACTTTCAGCTACATATGACTTCATATTTGTAATCTTTCAACTTTTTGAATTATTAAGCTTTTTGCAATTTTTTTAAAATTGGATAGCTATTTTCAGCAATGTTTTTGAGATTCATTTCAGCTTTCAGCATTCCAACGCATTTTCAGCAGGAAATGCATTTTCTAGTTATAATTATATTTCTTCCGTACGCTTTTTGAAACTCTTCTGCTCCTTCATATTTTAAGCTACAGAAACCGTTCAACTATCAAAATGTTCAGCTCTTTCAGCAGAGGGGTGCTATGACTTTTCATATTTCTAACCTTTAAACTTTATGAATTATTAAGCTTTTTGCAATTTTTTTTTTGAATGGGTTTCTATGGAGAAAATGTTCAAATCCTCTTCAACTTTCAAATCCTTCTACTTCCTCATACTTTCAGCTACAGACACCATTTCAACTTTAAAATGTTGAGAAAACCCTGATCTATTGCTGCATTATTCAGCTTTTTGATATCTTTTATACTTTTTGAACTGCAGCAGTTTAACTTTTATGATTTTTTCAGCCCTTTTCTGCTTTTATAATGGGTGTGTATTGCGCAGCTTAGAGTGCGTGATGTCACCGCTAGAGTGAAGAGCAGCTTGAGATTCTTGTGAAAAAAAGATTTGTCTTTTGCCACTGTGTCCACAATCTTCACTCTTCATGCATAATTTCTGGATGTAGAAGTAGCTAATCTTGTCCTTGTCGTAGACAAATGACTGTGGAATCCCACAGATTTACACATTTGACACAGAAGCCAGTAATTGAGAGGAAAACCAACTTTCTGCTCCATAGAGACCAATGTTAAATTTTGCTTCAAAAACATCTTCCACAGAACACGGTACCCCATTTCTAAATCGCCAGTTCAGCCACATTTTTTACACTACAGACACAATTTTTACAGGATCTGTTCTTCAACTCATCCTTCCTCTCATTTATTAATATCGGAGCAATAGGAGCTACGGTTATGGGAGTTTTGAGGATTTGTTTGAGAGGTGTTTCCCTGTTTAATCTCCATGAAAAGGCTGCAAGGACACAGGTGTTTCTGATTAAGCTCATTAGTGATGTTGATAAACACACAGACTCACAGACACACGCACTCCTCTCTCTCTCTGTATGTCTCTCTCTCATACAGTCATTCAGGTTCTTAGAGATCTTTAGAGGATCCCCCCCCCCCCACACACACACCCCATTTCAAAATAAAAGCCCCACAGAGTGAAATATAACTGAAATGTTTGATGAAGCCTGTCATTTAATAACCTCTGTTTATGTGTCAAACATTATGATTATGTCTCCTCTCCCCACCCAGCCCCACCCTTTCAAAATAAAAGCCCCATGGATTAACTGTATGTAAACATTAAGCTCAAAATTAGACTTTTTCAAATACTGCCATTACTATTACTACTTCTACTACTGTTATAGTATATACTACGACCACTACTACAGCTATTACTTATACTACTTCTTCTAAATACTAATACTTCTACTACTAATGATACTTCTACTACAACTACAACTTCTACTACTACTATTACAAATATCACTACTGCTACTACTTATTATAATGCTACTAATACTTCTACTACTAATAATACTTCTACTACAACTACAACTTCTAGTACTACTACTACAAATATCACTACTGCTGACATTTTTTAAGCCACAGAAACCGTTCGAATATCAAAATGTTCAGCTCTTTCAGGAGAGGGGTGATATGACTTTTCATATTTGTAATCTTTTAACTTTTTGAAATATTAAGCTATTTGCAATTTTCTTTTGAATGGGATCTCTATGGAGAAAATCTTCAAATCCTGTTAAACTTCTTCAACTTTCAAAGCCTTCTTCTTCTCATACTTTCAGCTACATATGACTTCATATTTGTAATCTTTCAACTTTTTGAATTATTGAGCTTTTTGCAATTTTTTTTAAATTGGATATCTATTTTCAGCAATGTTTTTGAGATTCATTTCAGCTTTCAGCATTCCAACGCATTTTCAGCAGGAAATGCATTTTCTAGTTATAATTATATTTCTTCCGTACGCTTTTTGAAACTCTTCTGCTCCTTCATATTTTAAGCTACAGAAACCGTTCAACTATCAAAATGTTCAGCTCTTTCAGCAGAGGGGTGCTATGACTTTTCATATTTCTAACCTTTAAACTTTATGAATTATTAAGCTTTTTGCAATTTTTTTTTTGAATGGGTTTCTATGGAGAAAATGTTCAAATCCTCTTCAACTTTCAAATCCTTCTACTTCCTCATACTTTCAGCTACAGACACCATTTCAACTTTCAAATGTTGAGAAAACCCTGATCTATTGCCGCATTATTCAGCTTTTTGATATCTTTTATACTTTTTGAACTGTCCTATTTTAACTTTTATGATTTTTTCACTCCTTTTCTGACTTTATAATGGGTGTGTATTGCGCAGCTTAGAGTGCGTGATGTCACCGCTAGAGTGAAGAGCAGCTTGAGATTCTTGTGAAAAAAACATTTGTCTTTTGCCACTGTGTCCACAATCTTCACTATTCATGCATCATTTCTGGATGTAGAAGTAGCTAATCTTGTCCTTGTCGTAGACAAATGACTGTGGAATCCCACAGATTTACACATTTGACACAGAAGCCTGTAATTGAGAGGAAAACCAACTTTCTGCTCCATAGAGACCAATGTTAAATTTAGCTTCAAAAACATCTTCCACAGAACACGGTACCCCATTTCTAAATCGCCAGTTCAGCCACATTTTTTACACTACAGACACAATTTTTACAGGATCTGTTCTTCAACTCATCCTTCCTCTCATTTATTAATATCGGAGCAATAGGAGCTACGGTTATGGGAGTTTTGAGGATTTGTTTGAGAGGTGTTTCCCTGTTTAATCTCCATGAAAAGGCTGCAAGGACACAGGTGTTTCTGATGAAGCTCATTAGTGATGTTGATAAACACACAGACTCACAGACACACGCACTCCTCTCTCTCTCTCTCTCTCTCTCTCTCTCTCTCTCTCTCTCTGTGTCTCTCTCTCTGTGTCTCTCTCTCATACAGTCATTCAGGTTCTTAGAGATCTTTAGAGGATCCCCCCCCCACACACACACACCCCATTTTAAAATAAAAGCCCCACAGAATGAATTCTAACTGAAATGCTTATGATGAAGCCTGACATTTAATAACCTGTTTATGTTTATCTAACATTATGAGTCCATCTCCTCTCCCCTTATCTCCCCCCCCCCACACCCCATTTCAAAATAAAAGCCCCACAGAATGAATTCTAACTGAAATGCTTGTGATGAAGCCTGTCATTTAATAACCTGTTTGTGTTAATCTAACAATATGAGTCCATCTCCTCTCCCCTTCTCCCCCCCACACCCCATTTCAAAATAAAAGCCCCACAGAGTGAAATATAACTGAAATGCTTGTGATGAAGCCTGTCATTTAATAACCTCTGTTTATGTGTCAAACATTATGATTATGTCTCCTCTCCCCCCCACCCAGCCCCACCCTTTCAAAATAAAAGCCCCATGGATTAACTGTATGTAAACATTAAGCTCAAAATTAGACTTTTTCAAATACTGCCATTACTATTACTACTACTGTTATATTATATACTACGACCACTACTACAGCTATTACTACTTCTACTTCTACTACTTCTTCTAAATACTAATACTTTTACTACTAATGATACTTCTACTACAACTACAACTTCTACGACTACTATTACAAATATCACTACTGCTACTTCTTATTATAATGCGACTAATACTTCTACTACTAATAATACTTCCACTACAACTACAACTTCTAGTACTACTACTACAAATATCACTACTGCTGACATTTTTTAAGCCACAGAAACCATTCGAATATCAAAATGTTCAGCTCTTTCAGGAGAGGGGTGATATGACTTTTCATATTTGTAATCTTTAAATTCTTTGAATTATTAAGCTATTTGCAATTTTCTTTTGAATGGGATCTCTATGGAGAAAATCTTCAAATCCTGTTAAACTTCAACTTTCAAAGCCTTCTTCTTCTCATACTTTCAGCTACATATGTATGTTTGTAATCTTTCAACTTTTTGAATTATTAAGCTTTTTGCAATTTTTTTTTAATTGGATAGCTATTTTCAGCAATGTTTTTGAGATTCACTTCAGCTTTCAGCATTCCAACGCATTTTCAGCAGGAAATGCATTTTCTAGTTTGTATTGTCCTTGGTTTTTTCTTATTTTTTTAGGGATTCTATTATGTGTGATTGTCTGTTTTCTATGCCATTAGGGACTATGTTGGAAATAAATGTTTATAGTTTAAGGCCTTTACACACCAGAGGCAGGTTTTTTAGTGCGATTAATTCGCACAATATATTTTTTCGACCTGTTGCTGTTTGACCTTTGCTTGAGATTTTCTCAGTGAAAGTTCACCAAAGTTGAACTCCGTGTGCATGTGAAAATATAAATTGCTTCACTTCCTTATTGGGAATTATTAAACAACATGGATTAAGAAACAACGTGGAGGCTAAAGTACGAACCAAGACTTCAAATTTTATTTCAATCAGGAGAGACAAGCAAATGACGAAAGTAAATTTCATAAAACATGATGTGTGATTTTAAAGTCTTGACAGAAAGTCTTTGGAAGATTTGTAATCGCGGGGCAACTAGCCTGCACAGCAGCAAGTACTAGAGAGCTGTGCTCCCTAAATGCAGAGTTACTTGTGTTTCCTTGAGTCTCCAAAAGAAGAATTAGAGCCAGAACCTGCAGTTATCAAGCTCCTCTTCTGTGAAACCAGCTTCCAGTTTCCTCTTTGATAACCCTTATAGTTAGGGCTGGCTCAGGTTTATAGTTAGGGCTGGTTCAGGTTTATAGTTAGGGCTGATTCAGGTTTGTAGTTAGGGCTGGCTCAGGTTTATAGTTAGGGCTGATTCAGGTTTATAGTTAGGGCTGGTTCAGGTTCATAGTTAGGACTGGCTCAGGTTTATAGTTAGGACTGGCTCAGGTTTATAGTTAGGGCTGGATCAGGTTTATAGTTAGGGCTGGTTCAGGTTTATAGTTAGGGCTGGTTCAGGTTTATAGTTAGGACTGGCTCAGGTTTATAGTTAGGGCTGGATCAGGTTTATAGTTAGGGCTGATTCAGGTTTATAGTTAGGGCTGGTTCAGGTTTATAGTTAGGGCTGGTTCAGGTTTATAGTTAGGACTGGCTCAGGTTTATAGTTAGGGCTGGATCAGGTTTATAGTTAGGGCTGGTTCAGGTTTATAGTTAGGGCTGGTTCAGGTTTATAGTTAGGACTGGCTCAGGTTTATAGTTAGGGCTGGATCAGGTTTATAGTTAGGGCTGGTTCAGGTGTATAGTTAGGGCTGGTTCAGGTTTATAGTTAGGGCTGGATCAGGTTTATAGTTAGGGCTGGTTCAGGTTTATAGTTAGGGCTGGTTCAGGTTTATAGTTAGGACTGGCTCAGGTTTATAGTTAGGGCTGGATCAGGTTTATAGTTAGGGCTGGTTCAGGTTTATAGTTAGGGCTGGTTCAGGTTTATAGTTAGGGCTGGTTCAGGTTTGTAGTTAGGGCTAGTTCAGGTTTAGGGTTAGGGCTGGGGGAAATTCATGTCCCATTAATGCATTTTACCATTTACCATTTCAGATGACATAAATGGTAAATGGACTGTACTTGTGTTAGCGCTTTTCTAGTAGTCCGACCGTTTAAAGTGCTTTAACCCTACATGTCATCATTCACCCATTCATACACTGATGGCAGGGGCTACCATGCAAGGTGTCACCTGACCATCAGCACTATCTACTCATTTATACTCTTTCATACACTGCAGAAACAATTTGGGAGTGTCTTGCCCAAGGACACATCGACATGGACTAGCGGAGCAGGGTATTAAACCGTCGATCATCTGATTGAAGGATGACCTGCTCTACCACTGAGTCACAGTCATCCCAAAGACAAGACACCACCCTCATTGGACTCTGGCGGGGATGAGTCTGTCTACATCTGGTGACATGGTGCGGACAGATCAACTTGGAGCTTATTGCTCCATAGACAGTGGAGATGGTTGTTGATAGAGTTGTGAATGATAACTGGCCTCATGATTCGATTACCATTCACCTGTCGAAGATCCTTGATGCATCTCAATGTATCACATGCTTAACATATACTGTATATATATCAATCAGGAGAGACAAGTAGATGAAAAAAAGATCATTGTTTACTGTAAAAAGATGATGTGTGAGGTCATTAACAGTCTTTGGCGCTTACAGGGAGATTTGTCAAGGAGCTTCTTCCCTGAGCAGCAGCAGCATAAATCCCTCTTGGAGTCCAGACACCAGTGGTGGTGCTGATGATTCTGCTGTGACTGGGCCATGACGGGGAGGTGGAGGGGCACGTGTAAAAGCAGCATGAACGTAATAAAGGCAGAGACACAATCATATTTAAATGATAAAGCAGCTAGATGATAGGCTAATGATGTAGGTGTGTCACTGTGCTATTGGATAGAAGAGAACAGCTGATATGATTGAGAGCTCCAAAAAATGACAGCAGCACATTATGAGTGAACGTCAGATGTATGAGAAATAAACTACAGGCCTAAACATGCCAAAGTCTTTCTGACTGAACTTACGCTAGAGCTTCATGAGAACGACTGTATCAACATTACTGCTTGTGTTTCCCTGCAGAGACTACAGGCGACTCTGGGGTTTTACTATTTTGTACGTCTTGTTTTATTTGACATTTCTCCTGGCTTTTATTTAATGGCATTTTTATCGTTTTATTTGATGTTTTATTGCATTTTAATATTGCTTGATTTTAATAGTTATTACTATTTTAATTTTGAGTACTATTTCTCAATATTTCTTTAGATTGTAAATATGTTCTTATGAAGGTGGTCAAAGCTATTTCAGTGCAGGGGTGTGCAGCGTATGAATTATTATTATTTTGATCTTGTATCATGAGCATTTTATTAATTATTGATTTGATATTTTGTATAACCTTAGTTCCCACATCTCTGGTTCACATTGTGGCGTTGCCTGTGTGAATCCCCTGGTTTTAGAGAAGTTAGAAGTGAGCAATTGGCTTGAACAGAAAAAGGATGGTTCCATTCATTAGGTGGCGTTATCAATATTTGACCCGTAATAAATAGTCTCTTCTGGCCCGGTTACAGCTGCAAAACAACTTTGGCTGCGAGACCTGCCATTTAAATATATGTGGTGTAAGACATTTTCTCGCTCATTACATTATAAGGAGGAACTCTGAAGATGGCTACTCATAAACCTGAGACTACAGTTCAACAAGCATGTTCTCCAGGAGGCAGCAGCGTTCCTAACAGATATTACTTTGTGCAGAACTCTTAACCCTGATTAAGTTGTCACCTTTTGCACAACATGAGATGGCAGCAGATGGTTTTAAGAGTTACTATGAGAAGCAATTAAATAGCCACATACAGTATTGGTCAGAAGGGAGAAGATGGACATGTTGTCAAACTAACACCACCTCCACTTCTACTAGCTACATTATCCCTCTCTCTATTGTTACACATAAATGCCCATAAACACATACATACAGGTTTCTTTCTCTCTCACAGCAAGCAAAGGTTATGCTTGCTGTGGTCAGAGTGGCCAAAATGATATAGATTCAGCATGTATTGATTGGATTTTCTGTTGCTGTTTTCTGAAGGACTTTCCATTCCTGTGAGTTGGACAAATCAAAATATTGTGACGATAACTCTAAACACAAGAAACCAGTGTGTATTATTTGAAACTGATTAAGTTAAAAGGATTTAACAGCACTTCCCTGGGAGTTTGTGTACCCTGAGCATAATGTGGATCATGCCCTAAACTGGAAAGAGAGGACGGAGAGATCATGCTGAGGTGAGCCAAAGGACTGTTAAAGCACGTCCAGCTGCCTGGCTGGATGAGGAGTTAAACAGCTTAAACAAGGCAAAAGTTGTTGCATCAAGAAATCTTTCAGAGATTATAAAAATGTAAGACTTAAAGAATACATAGAATATTGTACGAGGACTGCTTGGAACATGTCTAAGCATCTAATGTTGATGGGCACTAACAGAACCATCTGCAGATTACTTTGTTACTAAGAAAAGAGAAAAGGTTAAACACTCAGGCTCTATGAAAACCATTGTGCAATTGTTGGAGGTTGATGGAAAATCACTTGACTTTGTAGAAAACAAACTTCCTCCATTCAGCAAATAGCAACTCCTTCAACATACATGTCTGGTAATGAGACCTGTCCCAAAGACCTGGATGTGTCCAAACAGTGTCCCATTTCTAAAGATAGTCAACAATAATCAGCTTTAGGTGGACAACAGCTGCCCTATAAGCATTTCCTATATGTATATACATATATATGTATACATATATATGTATATATATATACATATATACGTATATATATGTATATATATATGTATATGTATATATATATATATATATATACATATATATATATATATATATATATATGTATATATATGTATATATATATATGTATATATATGTATATATATATATATGTATATATATGTATATATATATATATGTATATATATGTATATATATATATATGTATATATATGTATATATATATATATATATATATATATATATATATGTATATATATATATATATATATATGGCACTAAATAGCACAGGTTAGATATGATTGTAATGTTCCGGACCTTTGCCCGAGGAGATTTTCTCAATCTGGACCTTTTGGAATTTTAATTGAAGACCCTGGTCTAGTTGATCCTCCCTCAATGGACATCTCATCTACTGTTAATGTCCTAAAGCAGGCAATATAACGTGATATTCACTAACTACAGCACGATGGTTTGATTTCCTGCTGCAATGAGATGCTGATTAACATGTGGCTCATTTCTTATTAGCATTATTAGAGAGACACGTTGGCAGAGATGTGGAGGGTTGAGTTTCAATGACTCCACTATTGTGCAGGATTACCTTCACCACTGAATGAAGTAATATCATAATCATTATATTCAGCTGTCCTTATTAACATAGAACATTTATGTTTCAGCTGTCTAAAGTATTGGCAGTCAGTTGGTGCGTTTCTTTCTCTGGCTCATTACCGTGCCTTATTAATTAGTTAAATCAGTGGAAAATCAGGGGTTTGATCCGTTTTCAGCCTAGAATCCCCGGGGCATTGTTGGGATCTGGCAGGAGCGGCTTTGGTTATTAGCAAGTAGGAAAACTAAATCATTGATATCATTAAAAGTATTAATATCAATAGAATTATTAACGATAACGGGACACCACCCTGGGATCAGAGACCAATAATCAAACTGTAAATAAAGTCTCAAAATTGGTGTTTACTCAAAATGTTACTAGTCAAAGTACTATTCCACATTCAGAGTGAACAGAGGAGAGAGAGAAGGAGCAAGACGGCTGCACAAAATTCCAAAAATGGCGGCGTAGTTTAGTGAGTGATTACGCCACGCGAGACTTAACAATGGCGGAGGAGAGAGGAAGAAGAGAGGGAGGAGCAAGAAGGCGAACGTATTCACATCATAAAATACTCAACGTGATTATCTAATGGGGAATAAACACACAATGGAGGCCACGCTTACACGCCACGTGTGTATGAAATAAGCGTAACGGCACGTGTATGTGTGTGTGTGCGTCTTGTCTCCTTTAGTTTGGAAAGAAAGGAAAAGAAGGAAATACTCAAAACAAGGCAGATCCTCAGCTGTAACTTCATCACACAGAAGCCCGACTGGTGAACTCAGGCTCGGCACCTTTAACTAATAAAGTACAGTTTACTGACTGGAACAACACTATCACAGCAGCAACAAGCACATCACTGAATAAAATGCACACCAGCACGTTAAAGGTACAGTTAAAGTAAGAACAAAACAACTATGACCTGTCTGTGCCCAGACAAAGCCTCTTACTTGAGATTATTTCGTAGCCGTAAGTGTGTTTCTTCAAATTTCTTTCTTTATTCAGTCCAAAAACAGTCAGTGATACCAACATATTGATATGAATATTGATTTATAGACTTCTCCCATTGGAACACAAAGGAGGGCTGAATGTAGATGGGTTCAAATCAGTTTAAACATTGTCGGCCAAATGATCGCTGTGGTATTAATTACATTTCTTAGATTGCAACCAACGTTTGACATGAGCCAAGATGTAGCTGTTTACCAGACACAGAAGGTCTAATGAGACACCATTGAGTTGCATTATGGGAAATGTAGGATCCAGTGTTTAGGAGCTTGACCCATACGAGGAACTGAAAGTCAAGATATCTGCTGTTTTGCTGTTGAGGAATCTTTTTAAAATCTGTCTCTTGTGATTAAACGTTATTAAAGAGTAACAGCAAATCTCTGTGTACCTGAGCCTTCCACTTATTGTATTCATATTAGTTTGTTGCACTTATTGTATTCATATTAGTTTGTTGCACTTATTGTATTCATATTAGTTTGTTGCACTTACTGTATTTATATTAGTTTGTTCCACTTATTGTATTCATATTAGTTTGTTGCACTTATTGTATTCATATTAGTTTGTTGCACTTACTGTATTTATACTAGTTTGTTCCACTTATTGTATTCATATTAGTTTGTTGCACTTGTATTCATATTAGTTTGTTCCACTTATTGTATTCATATTAGTTTGTTCCACTTACTGTATTCATACTAGTTTGTTGCACTTATCGTATTCATATTAGTTTGTTGCACTTACTGTATTCATATTAGTTTGTTGCACTTACTGTATTCATACTAGTTTGTTGCACTTATTGTATTCATACTAGTTTGTTCCACTTACTGTACTCATATTAGTTTGTTCCACTTACTGTATTCATATTAGTTTGTTCCACTTACTGTATTCATACTTGTTTGTTCCACTTATTGTATTCATATTAGTTTGTTGCACTTATTGTATTCATACTAGTTTGTTCCACTTATTGTATTCATACTAGTTTGTTCCACTTACTGTATTCATACTAGTTTGTTCCACTTATCGTATTCATACTAGTTTGATCCACTTATCGTATTCATATTAGTTTGTTCCACTTATCGTATTCATATTAGTTTGTTCCACTTATCGTATTCATATTAGTTTGTTCCACTTATTGTATTCATATTAGTTTGTTGCACTTATTGTATTCATATTAGTTTGTTGCACTTGTATTCATATTAGTTTGTTGCACTTACTGTATTCATACTAGTTTGTTGCACTTATCGTATTCATACTAGTTTGCTGCACTTATTGTATTCATATTAGTTTGTTGCACTTATTGTATTCATATTAGTTTGTTGCACTTATTGTATTCATATTAGTTTGTTGCACTTGTATTCATATTAGTTTGTTCCACTTA
This sequence comes from Anarhichas minor, assembly GCF_050575085.1. Taxonomy (NCBI): domain Eukaryota; kingdom Metazoa; phylum Chordata; class Actinopteri; order Perciformes; family Anarhichadidae; genus Anarhichas; species Anarhichas minor. The sequence goes on from NW_027466501.1 coordinate 5,853,902, forward strand.
CTGTATTCATACTAGTTTGTTGCACTTATTGTATTCATACTAGTTTGTTCCACTTACTGTATTCATACTAGTTTGTTCCACTTACTGTATTCACATTAGTTTGTTCCACTTATTGTATTCACATTAGTTTGTTCCACTTACTGTATTCACACTAGTTTGTTCCACTTACTGTATTCATACTAGTTTGTTCCACTTATTGTATTCATACTAGTTTGTTGCACTTATTGTATTCATACTAGTTTGTTCCACTTATTATATTCATACTAGTTTGTTCCACTTATTGTATTCATATTAGTTTGTTCCACTTATTGTATTCATACTAGTTTGTTCCACTTATTGTATTCATACTAGTTTGTTGCACTTATTGTATTCATATTAGTTTGTTGCACTTATTGTATTCACATTAGTTTGTTCCACTTATTGTATTCATATTAGTTTGCTGCACTTATTGTATTCACATTAGTTTGTTCCACTTATTGTATTCATATTAGTTTGCTGCACTTATTGTATTCACATTAGTTTGTTCCACTTATTGTATTCATACTAGTTTGTTTCTGTACTTCTGCTCTGGTTTATGCTTAGATGCTTGTTTAAGAGATGCACGTATGACTTCTGGTGACTAGTAGTTCTCTTGAATACATATGTTGAATACACTTATTGTAAGTCTCTTTGGATAAAAGTGTCTGCTAAATGACTAATGTAGTGTATGAATCAGAGTAGACCTGTAGCCAGCCTCACACTCCATTAGACATTTGAACATGACTTACTGATACTGGAAAGTCTTAGAGATGAACCAAACTGCATCTTTAGTGAGTGCTGCTTGTTTCTCACACACCCACAGTGCCATACCAAATGCTGAAGATCCGGCCTCCCTGCTCTTCACATTTCAAGTCTGAGGGTTCAGTAAACAGACACAGTGGAGGTTCTGCATGCAACGGCTCCATCTGGTGGAAGAGTCACATGCTGAGCAGGACGACTCAGCATGTCGAGCTTTGTGCTGGATGACTTCAGGGAAGGGCTACAAGATCATTAGACAGTGTTTACCGACTGAGTTCCTTATGACTCAGACCTGGGATCAGTTGGCTTGTGTAGCACACACTGAAACAGGGACGACACACGAGTGTCCGATCATTGGTTTCTGAACACAGGAAGTGTGAATGACTGTGAATGTATTGATCCAACATACAGAACATGCATCTAAGCTATAAAAGATAAGGGAGGAGGGATCACTAACAGGTGGTCCTGATACACAGATAGACATCATCATGGCTGATATTGTATACATTCAAGGATATTATTAATGACAAGGTCTATCTCTTTAATTGCACACTCCAGATAACCCACTCAGGGTAACTTTCTCTGATTAGATCTCTCATCAGGACTGTGTGGACTGAGTTCGGTTGACATCCCCTCATTCTCTTGGCCCACCTCAACCTGAGCTTTAATCATTAGAGGATGTTCAGGGCCTCTGAAACCCATGTTTGATTATAAGTAGAATGCACAAAAGGGAGATTTGAAGATAGGCAGAAAGAGAAACATGTTCTTCCCTGCAGCACCTTAGAAGGTCCGAGGACCACCTACCAGTCACATCATGAGGGAAACAACGATGTATGCAAATGATCTGGTGCAGAATAAAGAGGCTGGATCTCTAAGAACATTGTGCTCTTGTTCCAGGGGTGGATGTAACTAATACATTTAGGCTACTCTGTTACAAGTCAAAGTCCTACATTGAAAATCTTAAGTAAAAGTACAAAAGTATCATCAGTAAGATGTACTTAAGATATGAAATCAATCTGCATTGTCATTTGATGTGGTTATCACACATATATTAAAGATAGACATAAATGGTTGGTGATAGCATGGTGGATATAGGAAACATAATGGCGATATTAATGACTGAATTACACCAGAATGTTCCTTAATGCTCCACAGGCATCTTCTGTGAGACTACCAGGCATCAGTAAGGCTTAGCGCTACACGTTACAAACCTGTGATTGATCGCATTGATCACACTTAAGAGTGATTCCTGATCTGCTTCATGTGTCTGCACATCCACAGCATCAATGTGCTGCTGATTCCCAGGCTGCACACAGGTTCTCACTACCTCCATGAGTCTTCATGAAGTGATCAGGAGCTGAGCTGCTCTCCTCCTTTAGCTCTCGTTAGGTTTGTCCTGCTGTCTTACCCTCCATGATATAGAATGAACAAAAGATGATCGCACAGTCCAAACTGGAGTAGAACTTGTGACATGACAGAATGAGAATGTGGCAATATGTTAAGGGAAGATTTATTTGAATGTATTGCAGATTTGTCTATGATTTGAAAATAACTGCATTAGCCAGAAACACCAGGGCCTGGTCTCCATTCAGTGTGGTCCACTCTCTGCCCCCCTCTAGTGGCTCAGGCTCAGGGGGCAGGTAGGCTGCAACCGGCCAATAAGGGAGCCGACAGTTTCAGCGCCACTTGTTTATTAGCCTTTAAAGGAGAAGTTATGTGATATTATTTAGCTTTCTTATTAAAAGATCCCATGAAAATCCAGACCAACAATAAACCCTAACAAGTATGTGCGTCTAAAAGCCTGAGATCTCCTCTTCCTCTGAGCCATGGAGCTCTGGTGACATGTTCCTTCATCCTCATGATGAATCACACCTGGCTGCTGCCACAAATACTCACTCCAGCATCACTTGTGGATTAATCCACTGCTGAGAAGAGTCCCCAACAAGCCCACTGTTTAAGGGCCTAGCTGAGCCGCTTGTTTGTTCAATCAACATAGATACTTATGAGGCGTTTGTAGAATTACTTCATTAGGAGAGAGACAGAGTCGAGAAGTCATAACGTATAGAAAGTGAAAACTAAAACAGGATAAGGCCACATATGCTGCCTGTCTTGATTCGATCCAAAGTGTCGGTGTTAGGAATACATCTCTTCACACGTTCCTCAGGGACACAGATCAAGCTTTGTGACTCATTCACATTTAGTAGTTTCCAACCTGTTAGGACGTCCTCAGGCCGGGTTCACTGGATGCGGACACAGCATGAAGCACAGCGCGCTGTCTTTAGTTGCACCAGCAGAAGCCGAGCTGTTCACCCAAGAAGCAGGATTGTGCTTCTCGGTTTCTTTCTGCAGCACAGGTGATGGACTTCTGTCTGTTTGAACACAGCGGACACGCCTCCTTTAGATTAGCTTGCTGTATGTTACCTTCAGGACACAACTGACACTCACACTGCTGTTAGAAATGAAATTTAATAACGTGAAGAGCTCATCAAACTGAGATGTGATGGTCCACACATGAAGCAGGTCTCATGCATGGAGCTATGAAACTAACATACAGCAGAATAATAAACTGACAGAAGCTCAATCAATACAGATCCATTGAGTCCGTTTGTCTCTCCGGGTCAGGGTCAGCTTCAACACAACTTGTTTGTACAACGTGTTGATAGTCCACATAGAAGGTGGAGGGAAGCGGAGTGTCAGAGAGAGGAGAGACAGACAGTATTGTTTCAGACAGTAAGACTCACGAGTGAAGAAGTGTAGAGAAGGCAAAGAGGGGGCGGAGTGTGTCTCTGTGGAGAACACCACCAGGTGGCTCTAAAGCCTTCACATAGTGTGACTGACAGCAGAAAGAGCCTCTGTGGTCCCAGTAGAAGAGAACACGTTCATGTTTCACAGCAGAAAGCTGCAGGAATGAATCCTGTTCCCTCGTGTGCCTCTGCTTGGATGTCTGTTTAGCACAAGCTGAAGAGATTTAAACGTTTAGTTCTCGGATATAAAATAAGTCAGTAAATGCTCCTCTGGTGATTTTAGTCTAAATGAGACGACTAAACATCATCAGAGAACACTTTAGGTGAAGTGGTGTTGATTTGAGAAGATTATTTCACTGAACTAAACGAGTAGGAGTCATAAAGTGTTTCCACACAGATTCTCTTGTGTAGAAGAATCCCATTGGCCTTGTATGGAGATTACCAGGGCGACACGTCGTCCCTGCTGCGGTCTGTACACCTACAGTATGTGCATTGAATGGAACTTGGAACTGTGCCGTCAGCGGTGAACCAGCTTCCTCCTGCCACTCACTCGGGTCCACAGGCTGCGAGCCGTCTGGGCTATGGTCCCCCTGCGGGGCAGACGGAGGCTCCTCAGAGGCTCCCTGATACATGCCAGCACCCCTGGCTCAGAGGGCTGCCCCAGGTACTCATGGGAAACGTGGTTGATTCTCTTCAGCTGTTTGCTGTAGTAGTTCCTCAGGTCACAGAGCTCTTCGGCTGCAGTCTCAGAGATGATGGAGGCGTGGGATGGAGAGCTGGGCACCGTGTTGGTGGCTGGGCCGGGACAGGGAACAGCTGCTGCTGCTGCTATGTCCGTACGGGGTTTCCTCCTCACTCTCTGAGGGGTGGTGGCTTTGCGTTTGGAACAAGGTTTAACTGGATGTGATGGTGTTTTCTGACCATCACTGTTATCTATAATGTTTATTTCAACATCCACCTCGATGCCATGGTGAGGCGTGATGGAGCCCCCGTGGTTCTCCTCCTCCTCCTCCTCCTCTCCAGGTCGGTCTGTCAGCTGCTTCTGTCTCCTGGACTGGTTCCTCTGCTCTTTGAATACTTTCTGTTTGGGTTGTGGGGGACAGCCGTGGTCCATGACAATGGGGTCAAAGGTCATATCAAGCTCCTCCTCTGCTGACGTGTCCTGTAACCATGTGAGAAGCTAGTGTCAGTGAACAGGAGAAAAGTTCATAACGTCCATTACTTACTGTCCTTTAGAGTAATAAGCAATTCAAATAGTAGCGTAACAGAATGTCTACTCTCTGTGAAGTCAGTTAGTGAGAGTTAGTGGGAGCATGAACATCAGCACCAGATCATGAGGAATAGGCTTGGGCGATAATAATGACAAATGGCATATTTGAATTCTGTTAGGAAGGGAATGCACCGTCCATCTGAGCGACAGGATGTCCTGTTCCTGTTCTTCACTAATGAACACAAGAAAAGGCAATCAGCCAGCCGAGCCACACAGACACCAAGCAGTGGAGAGCAGAGCAGAGCCCGGGGCTGAGCCTGTCTGCAGGAACAAGAAGTCGTCATCTACAGTGTAGTTTACACTCCGTAGGTCACACTCACATGAACTACATAACAGCGGTGTATACACTTCTAGTGTGCAGTGACTATTTGTGAATCTGTGTGAATAGGCAGCATCTTTAGACTGCTGCTGACTAGCACACTGTGAGCTACACCTCCCTCCATTAGCAGAAGCACTAATAAGGAGCACATTATTCAGCTCATCTTTTCTTGCATTAGTGTGACCAGAGAGCCTGACCCCATCAATAAGAACGTGTGGTGCCAGTAATGTTTATCGCCCAAGCCTGCTGGTTAGGAACAATCAGATGACATCATGCTTATTAATTTTAGACTTAGAAAAGCATTTAAATGACATAAGCACAGATTCCTCCAGCACTCAAGACTGTCTGATCCAAAAGTGAAGCACCCAGTCTGAGCGTGGACAGAGCCATGCCGACAGAAGCAGTGAACAGAGTAAAGAAGGAGGGACTGTACTTTGGCAGCTTGTCTTCTGGACAGGGTGGGGGTTAGGGGAGGTCTGTCTTGACTTTCTTGGACACAGGGGCGTCTCCACCACTGTGAACTGATCTCTTTCTCTCTTTGGCCTTGCCCTGGCCACTCACAGCTTTCACCTGCAGGTCATTAATAACAGTCTTTACCGGTGAGGTTCAAAGACCCACACGAGGTGGACGAGGGACACGAGAGGGGAGGACACTCACATGGACATACACAACACAATCCTCCATTCATCATCACTGTCCGAGGCTGGAACACGTGCACTCACATCATGTTCCAGGGTCTGTGCACATCTACATGGAACAGTTTAAGACCGGAGCTCAGGAGGCTGAAGGGTGGTGTGAACAGATCAATAACAAAATCCATGTCCAAAGCTTTTAACCACATCTCAGTCTTCTTCATCATCATTTCATTCCTTGATCACGTTACAACTGAGCCAACTGTGATCTGCTGATGAAGACCATGAGAGGCGTTTAAAGGTCCGGAAGCAGACAGATAGTAAGTGGACTTTGTTAAGAGTGAGCTTGATTATTTCATTCCTGAAGTGACTGCTAGAGGTAATACTGTAACGATGATGAACACGTACGTCAGTAAACAGAATGATAGAGGCAACATGAGAGCAGAGGTGGACTCTACAGCAGTCTGTGATGAGTCATGTTGGGTACTAGTGATCATTAGTAGCTGTGTGCATCAGTGTACAGTCACAACAGACTTACCTCCAGGGATCTCTAGAGACAATGAGTAGAAGACACATGTTAAAATGAGCAGAGCGGACTGGAACAAACATCCCATCAATACAGAAACACAGGAGCTGCTGAGGGGAGGTCTCTGCTACACTCTTAGTTACAACGGCTGAACTCTAATGTCGCCCATTTCTTCTTTTCATGCATTTCCAGTAGTAGCAGGGCTGTGACATCTGAGAGGTTGTTCCTGCTGCCGTGGAGGACAGTGAGGGACAGTTTAACGTCGGCCACCATTACAGGGAGTACTTCACACAGCTCCTGTTTCTATCTGCATACATGTCATGTTGAAGCTTCTCAGTGTTCACTGACACTACTGTAGTTGTATTTAGATTGTTAGTAACTAGTTGTGCTTTTGTTCTTCACATGACCTGAAGCAGAGAGAGGCTCTTTAACACCGCCGTGTTTGAAGAACGGCACATAAAGGGAGAGCTGGACACAGTAACTGGACTGCCAACAGTGGAGAGAGGACTGTCGAAAAGTTGAATTCTTTCATTTGGAGTTTTAAGAAAATAACCTTCTCAGGCAATCCATGCACTATGTCAGATGTTTGATGTGTGATCAGCTTTACTCACCACAGCAGGCCCCGCCCCTGATGACCTCATCTTCATGCTGAGCGTGTGAGTCTGGCTCTTCAGCAGAGGAGCTTTGCGGCCCAGCTTCATGTAGAAGTAGGTGGTGTACGGAGTGAAGCTGAAATCCTCTCTGAAGGCACCACACACAATGACATGCCAATGTCAGACAAGTCTCAACCTGTTCCTCTTACAATAGCTCCACTAGGAGCATTACCACCGAAACAATCATTACTGTCCATGTACCTGTTGGAGAAATGGTTTCAGGTAGGGCACAGGTTAGTCCTCAATGAAGGACAGCAGACAAGGTCCTGAATATCCAGAGTCTTCCATAGTTTGTTACACTACCTGTCCAGAGGAAAGCCACCTGCAGCCTGCATGTGCTCTGCATGTGCTCTGCATGTGCTCTGCATGTGCTCTGCATGTGCTCTGCATGTGCTCTGCATGTGCTCTGCATGTGCTCTGCATGTGCTCTGCATGTCGGTACACAATCAGGACAGACTGAGGTCCCTTCATCTCACAAGTTAAGGAACAAACAGTCACTTCTTCTGGACTGAATGTGGTCGTGTTTGCTTCACACTGTATGTAAAGTAGCTGAGCGATTGACCAGTACTGTCAATTAGTTATGATTTGTTTCAACATTCAAAGAAACAGATTCCAGTCAGTCAGAGAAACAGTCCTCCATAAAGAAACTGACCAATAAAGCTTATATATTATGGCACTACATTTATGGTGGAGCTGGGCGATAGGGCCTAGAATTGATATATACACCAACAGTATATCACAACATATTGTTTTTTCCTAAAATGGCAATATAAATGCTTCTGAAGGGTAGAACACTGGTGTGAAACTGCATGTCATCATTTCAACCATCCCAAAGTCAATGTGACCAGTCAAAACACTACAAGTTATCTTTTCTCTTTCTTATTGGCATCTATAGGTATTTGCAGAAAAGACGATTCAAATGAATAGGAAATAAATGATTGTAGTTTTATCTGAATCTTGTCACTAGTAGTTTTAATGACGTCGTGTTAAACAGCTCATAATTCATCTGTCAGCTGTGTAGCTCTGTGCTGTCACTGTGACACTGAACAGCATGATGGGAATGAATTACAATACAAGAACTGTCTGATCAAGTTAGTTCCAAATGTTTTCAAGGCTGTTCCTCTATGGAGTATTGTGGAGACAGATAGTGAGCTTCATATCTGTGACCCATGTGGTGTCTGTGACGTGATCGTCTGTGCCGCTGTGTGCCCACGTTAGACTGTCATGTGGTGGCACGTGTGTGTAAATGTGACTGGTCGGAGCTTCTCCTCTACCCGTTTAATATCGATGATTGAAGGGATGATGAAGAAAAGAAACAAGAGCAGATGGTGAGTCACCTGAGGTATCCCTGCAGCAGCAGCATCACAACCACAGCTTCAGCCTGCAGCCGACTCAGGCTGGTGGTCTGGATCATCTTCCTGCGCTTGGCTGGGCCTTTGCCCATCCACGCATCCACCAGCTTCAGAGGAGTCAGCTTCTCATCCACTGACGCCGACACCTCCACAATTTGCACCACCTGCTTGGCATGCTGGGTAATGTCCACGGTGATGTAGTCTGGAGAGATAGGTCAGAAGTTGGCTTTCCACATCCCTAAAGAACACATGCAGCCATGGATTCTATTAAAACACATCACATACACACCTTGTGCATGGCGGCAAGTATCACACATCTGGTTGCATCCTTCATCGTCCCACACCTCGTCAAAATGAACAGCCATGAGAGAGCGCCGACACCTTCACACAGCAAACACAAAACGCAACAGTCAAGTCACGGCGCGTAAGCCGTCCTCTCTGACACCGTGGGACGTACTGAGAACCTGCTACCTGTCCACATTCTGGCAGTAGTCCACCATCTGCAGCAGCTTCTGCTGACCAACGTTCTCCATCACCACCATGGTGCTGATCCTGAAGATGTCAGAGAAGCCAAAGTAGAGGATGCAGTCTGCTTGGCCGTCGTCTCGACCTGGAGATCCACAGACAGGTATTGACTGAGCTGTACCAGTATAAAGTAGTATTCTGTCCTGATAGGAGTGAGGTGGTGTCTACCTGCGCGTCCACTCTCTTGATAGTAGTTCTCAATGGACTTACTGATGGTGTGGTGGATGACAAACCTGACGTCAGGCTTGTCGATGCCCATACCAAACGCCACTGTGGCTACCACCACCTATAGGACAACAGCATGACAAAGTGGAACTCAGTGGCAGCCGCACATACAGCTCGCATCATCATTTGTAGGGCTACACAGGACCCCTTGCACTGAGGACAGTGACCAAATCCACGGTCCCGGGAAGCAGCGAGGTCTGGCTGAGGGGTGTTGTAAAGCTTACAGCCGGATCCACAAACCACCTCCACCCTGGACCTTTACAAGACCCACCTACGGGAGCCAGTTTGTGGTGCACATGGAGGTAGTGTGCCCGGCGAGAGCCAGCCAGCACCGGGGAGAGCTGTCGTCTCCAGGTGATACATATTTTAAATCAAAGTATTTTTGGTCATAATCTATTTTGACCAGTGGCGGCTGGTGGAAAATTTTCTAGGTAGGGCATCCTATCAATTTCAGCAAACATGCCAGTATGATTTAATGCAAAAAAATGAAAGTATCAAACACGCATTACTACTTTGCAGTTAAATATTTAACATTTATTCCAACACGAAAAAAAGCAGTAAATAACACTTATATAATATAATAGAACATGTTTATTTATTGAGATGACCCTATGGACCTTGTTATAGGAGGTAAAGATCAGCAGAAGTAAACATGAAGTGTAATTATGAATACTGATGTTAAATTAAGCTATGATGAGTTTTCACTGTTAATTTACCATCTCTATTAAATGTTGATGTCTCCATGACCAAGTTAAGCAGATGAGACTGAGGACAACTATGTAGAAGAAAAGATGTTCACTTTGCCTAATATGTAGCTTGACAGAGTTCTCCATGTGTGTCCTGGTGTTCTCATGTTTCTTTTTTTTTTTTTTTTCTCAAATGCATATTAAATCAAAAGATGCAGCTTAATTAAATGTGTTTTTCCTTCTGTCCATAGATGGTGGGGGTTGTTCATTAAGAACTATCAGTTCGACAAAGCAAAAGAGGTGTTGAACAAACACTTTCTTGGGGAAATCAGTTTCCTTACCTCCTCATCCCTCACTCCCGTAGCTGTCCGTGCTGGATCTGTCCCCGTTGTTTTAAAAAGCTAAATACGTTATTAGCATGACGTCATCTTGCTAACCAAACCTGTCTGGTGTTCAGCTACAGAAGCTTCGCATGTACTGCTTCCCTTTCCCGCTAGTCTGCTGTCTGATTGTGGGGTCAGGCTGATCTGGGATCAGCTCTTTGGCCTGCAGAATCTCCTGCAAACGAGACTTGGAGGAGCGCATATTTTACACATATTACTGGGTACATTCCATAGTTCAAAAACACAAATATTGACAATTTGTATAATTTATGATTATTATAATTTTTTTTTTTTTTTTGTTGTGTGGCTCAAGGTGGGGCCATGCCCCATTGCCCTCTATTGACCAGCCGCCACTGATTTTGACCAAATACGTAATTACTGGCTTTTGACTGCGTAGTGATTCCTACACTTGCTAAAGGTTGCTGAACCATTTACAGTACTGGGATCAGTTCCTCTTCCAGTCACCATAAACCAAAGAAGAAAGCAGATCTCGGCTCAATGCCCCCCCCCCCAGGATACCAGTAGGTAGGTCACACCCAAATACCTGGATTTTGTTGGAGGTCCATTTGCGGTGAACGCGGGACTTATCGTCGGGGTCCATGTGAGAGTGGTAGGGGAAGGCCAGGATGTCACTCTTCTGGAGCGCAGAGGACACTGACTCTGCATCCTTCTGAGAGAACACATACACGATCCCTGTGGCAAACACATCAAGGAATATCGAGTATGAGTATATATATATATATATATATATATATATATATATATATATATATATATATATATATATATATATATATATATATATATATATATATATATATATATATATATATATATATATATATATATATATATATATATATATATAAAAATAATAGCCTCAGCATGATGCGGTTTTGCTGCAATACCTGACTGATCCTTGTATCGGCTCTTGATCAGAGAGGCAACGTCACTTATTGATGCATCATAGTTTGAATCTTTAATACGAACCTGAGAAATAAGCAGACGGTTAGTGTCACTGGAACAGTCTCTAGCCAGGTGAGAGACAGACTTCTTCAATTTGTTTTAAGTATAGATCACAGGTTTGTTAGGAATAAGTTAAACATGCAGAAACACTAGTATTGTCTCTGATGTTTTGTAAGCAGATGCAAGGCAGTAAGATGATTTGATGGTCTAATGCCGTGTTCACACCAAACGCATCATTCGCGCCGCCGGTCTCGCCGGGGACTATTTGTGTTCATTCGCGTGAATCGCACTGGACGCGGCGGAGAGGGGCGTGGCTTATCGCCCTGAAAGCCGTTCAACTGTCCGCCATCAACCATGGAAAAAATAACCTCTATTTCTGCTTAGTACGTGTTGTGGAAGTCACAGATATCCCGAGAAACTAAACGTCGTCATGTCTGGTTCATAATATTGTTCAGAGGAGCTCCGTGGATTTTATCGAGCTGTGTTCACTGTGTCTAGTGAGCCACACGTCGCAGTTTACTACAGCTGTACGAACACAAAATAAACTGATCTGGCTGTGATTTAACGGCAATAAACCGACAAAAAGGGACTCTGAAATAACTACGTAATGATGCCGATTTGTACTTGTCTTCTCAATGGAGCGGATGGAGCGGTGCTAGGCTATGCTAACATTGTAGCAGCTCCACCAACACTCAGAATAACGTCATGTAGACGTAAATACAGCAGCGTCTATTCATTGTTTGTACCATATGGTTTACACACACACACATTTATACACATAGTTTGGTCCGGTCTCTATTGATATGAGGTATCGTAGAGCTCTGGGTGAACACAGACGGCTACAGGATTTATTTCCTGATTCAACAACGGCAGGACGTCAGTGATGACAGGAGAAACATCTCAACGCTGATAGGCTATCGCACCAGGGAGTAACGCGAATATTTCGGCGAAGTTGAAAAATTTTAACTCACGCGTTTGGGGCGATTTGGCATTTGCCGCGAATTTGCGTCAATTGCGCCATCGCAAATTCACGTCACTCCAGTCTCATCGCGTCTGTGCATAGACTTTGTATGTAATCTACTCGCACGAATAATTCGCGCCACGGTTGGTGTGAACGCAGCATAACAGGTGTATTAGCAGGTGTGAAGAGTACACGAGAGCCTGTGAGTGACTAACAGACATCTGGTGTGTGTGTGTGTTTGAGTAGGAAGCAGGTGTGGCTGACAGGTGTGTGCGTCAGAGAGTGCAGCTGTCACGGTTACTACCTCGTAGTAGAGATTGGTTCGGTTGAAGGATGCAGACAGTGTGATTGGCTGTGGCACACACAGGATCTTCTCACAGTCCTTGAGGACGCTGCTGGTTGCTGTGGCTGTGAGTCCCAGCAGGGGGACGTTGGGGAACTGCCTCTTCAGGATGCCCAGCAGTTTATAATCTGCACACACACACACACACACACACACCTTCATCAAGCTTGAAGACACACCTGGTATGTGATGTGAAGGGCGTTAGTGAGGTGGCCTTGGAGGACCTATACTTTAACACATCCCACCTGGTCTGAAGTCATGTCCCCACTGACTGCAGCAGTGAACCTCGTCCACGGCGATCCGACTCAGCAGGTCTGCGTTATGGGCTTTCTCCAGACGAGACATGAGCAGCTTGCTCTTGGCGATCTTCTCTGGAGTCACGTACAGCAGCTTGAAAGGGGCTTTGGGATCCATCATTCCAGCCATGACGGTCTTGGCATGCTCCTACATCGGTTTTTATACATTTTGTTTTTTCACACCATGAAAACTGACATTTCACACCAAAACATTAATATTATCCATACAAATGTAAATACATTTAGACAATTGTTTTCTAACTCCATTTTGACAAACAGACGAGTGTGGGGTTAGTCTGCTCCCTTCCCTACTCGTGCTTATTAAATGTAGAAACTAGAATTGGAATCCTCTCCCTTTGCTCTTTCACACACTACATCAGTCAGTGTTACTGTCAGTATGAGCAGATAAGTGACCGAGGGGGAAACCAGAAGGATACCTGAGGAACTTATTGCAATAACAATGATGCTTGAGAGGATGAAGTCAGCAGTTACCTGAACGTCAACATGACGCACTAGCAGTTAGACATCTCCTCCATATCAGCACACACTGTGTACAGCAGCTTACTGTCTATGTTGCTGTTATACAAGAACTTATTCATCATTGTGCAGAAACAAGTGTGAAGACCTGTCTTTTCTGTCAAACAGTAGTGTAGGAGGAGATCAACAGACCAGGAGGCGAGCTGAAGGGAGATAAATAAGCAGAACACAGTTGGCCGTGGTTACCTTGCTGCTGGACGCGTTCAGCGTGACCGCTGCCACATCGATGGACTTCAGCGACATGATCTGGTCCTCCATCAGGGACACCAGGGGACTGACAACCAATGTAAAACCTGACAAGAGCATGTGATGTGATTACATGTGGGGCCAACAGATGCTCTTAGAAGTGGTGTACGAGCATGACGCTGCATGTGTGTCGGTGTACCCTTGGAGCAGACTGCAGGTAGCTGGTAGCAGAGGCTTTTTCCTCTTCCTGTGGGCATCACCAGGAACAGATCTCTGCCTGACAGGGTCAGGTTGATGGCCCTCAGCTGCAGAGGTCTGAACGTGGAGAGATGGAACGAGCTCTTCAGGTGCTGCTCTACTTCTTTGGACCATGGAAAATCTACCAAACATCAAAAGATTAGAACAAGTCAGCATACAACCTTAGTGGCTGTCAAGCAGTTTTCTTATATGAAGTCTGGACCTGATTCTCTGGACACACATGTAGCACTCGATAGCCGTTGTCCATGTCAGACGCGTTCTCACCTACTGGAAGTACTCGTTTGTTTTAGGCGAGGGATGTGGCCTGGGTAAAGCGTGCAGGAGGCAGGACATGACGCGGTTACACGCTGTTAGAGCCGGTTCTTTATTTGGCCACAAACCATGGCGTCTCTTGTCGCTCCTTGAATTTGTATGAGGATTTCGCCGTCGGCCCTTACTGTCAGAAGTCCCTGAATCTCACGTTTCTGCAGTTCAGGCTTTGTGTAAATGACCCTTCTTCTTCAGCCTCGGACGATTGTATTCTTGCGGTTTTGTCACTCGTACATTACACAGACTGTACTAGGGAGCCGGCAGGGTAAAGACTGTTTAAACTGACTGGGACATGTGCGCTCTTACATACAGCTCCTCTGGGTGATGTCTAGATAAGTTCAGGGTTGCAGTGCATGTGTGAAATGAGAGTAGAGTACCTGTGCCATCATAGAGCAGCATCTCCTGCTTGCTCAGTACTGGATGAGCTCCAGATGACTTTGAGGATGCCGGCTGTGCAGCATCACAGGCCTCCCCCAGTCGCTGCAGCAGAGCATCCTTACGACCCGTCAGCTCAGCCTGCTTCTGCAGGAGCTCTGTGATCTGCAGCTCCACCTCCTCCAGCTCCGCCTCCACAGAGTCCAGCTCCACCTGCACATCTGAACCGGAGGGAACACAGTTAGAGACCATGAGCAGATATGGATGTTGACATGGACACGTGAGTGGAGATGAGGTAGTTGCAAAGGATGTGAAACGCACACTTTTTTACTTTGATTCTCCCGTTTTATTAAAAGATATGTCAAAATGTTCTTCACTTCTGAAGATGTGAAATACATCCATGAATCCAGTATAGCGTGTTTATTACAAATAGAATCAGGTGATACTGATGAGGTCACCTGACCACAGCATGCATACAAGACTCCCATTTGAGGACACTTCAGAATCCATGGAAAATCTTTTCAGATCCCACCAGTTCACAGACTGGAAAGACATGAAGTCACAAGTCTCCCATTACAAGCTGCTGTTTGTTTGAAGAACAGCCTCATTATTGTAATGTCGCCTGTACAGTCACGGTCTATGAAGGGCAACAGATGGGGACGTCACCTGTCACCGAAGACCATCAAACAGCAGATACGCAGCTGGGAGGCGTCAGGCTTTGGTCAGATCACTCCTTACAAGCTCAGCCTTTTGACTGTGTGCTGCAAGAAGAGGTCTGTTTGTCCACACGTCTGTAGACAGCAGACCTCTGCTGCATGGCATACACCTGATCCACTGGCACGGCCGGGATCAGTCACTTCAGTTACCACAGATATATATCTGCATGGCAGTTTGCTAATACATGTAGCATGTATGTTTGTTTCAATAAAGCAAGACCAAGAGTCATGCGCCATGCTAGCAGAACTGTGAGGCTATGCTTTGAGCTGAATGCTAACATACAGTATATGTGGTAATAAATCAAAGAATTGGATGAATTGGAAATTTGTCTTGATGATGGCACAAGATGAAAAGTAAGAGCAACACCAGTTGTTACCAGTTTCACCATGGGGGGGCTTGACTGTGTGTAGGAAACATCACAACAATCCATCAACAGTTGTTGAGACGCTTAACTCAAAAGCACAAACGTCGACCTCATGGTGGCGCTAGAAGAGCTCATTAGGATCATCATTTAGGAGCATGAATGTGAATCAGCCCCGTAGATGTTGAACCACTTCAGAATGAGGGAAACATTTTGACCTGCTGGTGGTGCTAGAGGAAAGGAGCCATGAGCGAGGAAACACCCGTAAACAAATAAAAGAGGAGCGACACACAGCTGGAATCCTCTCAAACTATGGCAGGACTCTACAAATGGAATTGTTCCTTTTGCAATTACAACTTGTAGTTATTTAAAAAGATCGAACTTTCTGTCCTTCACCGTTTGAGGCGGTGACAGCTGAGGATGACGTAGCTTCCCCCCCTCAGATAAACACTGTTGCTCTGTCAGCACTTTCACTGAGCGACTCAGAGGCAAGGGTGTCTCATTGGTTAAATGCATGTTGTCATCAAGCATAATGATAATAGGTATTATTAAAACAATGTCATTTTGTAATGTTACTGAAACTCAGGCATCACACTGGTGTTGACACGCAGCCCTTGTGTTCATTTAGAAAAAAGACAGACGGGAACAGGTCTCACACCTGCACCGCTAATGACCTCACTGCTCCTCTCAGTGCCCCTCGTGAGGCAGGCTGTAGTCTGCCATCAGTCCCCGTGACGTCAGCCTCCTCTCATACAACAACTGTGTGAATATTTACATCCGAGCACATTTGCTCTTTAATAAGATTTGGTTCAGTTTTCATGCAAATGAAACTGTGTTGGAAGAACAGACCTACCATTAGATCTGCCACCTCCGTCCATATTTATCAGACTGATTCGCTGGAACAAGAGCCGACCTTCAGAGATGTGATTCCCTGTGAGACAGAAAGGCATGTTCAATGAAACAGAACTGTGTGTAGAGGCGCACTACACTGACCATTACCTTTAGTATTGTTGCTCATTTAGTTATTGCTTTTTAGTGTGATTGAAGAAGCTACTTCTAGATGGTTCACATTCAGTCATTTGGTTTTCTACAGTATTTATTCTGGAACATTCCTATCACTGCCAGTTGACTTCAACAAAGGAAACCTCAGCCATGAACTCCCCAAATACAGACAGTTTATTAAATGTCCAACCAGAGAGGAGAACATTCTAGATCACTGTTAGACCACAATCAGCGGGGCCTATCACGCCATCCCTCGTGCTGCACTGGGACTCTCTGACCACGTCATGGTCCATCTGATTCCTTCATACAGGCAGAAACTCAAGCTCTGTAAACCTGTGGTGAGGAAATTCAAGAAGTGGACCAGTGAGGCTCTGGAGGATCTTCGGTCGTGCATGGACTGTACAGACTGCCACAGCCAAGGACAAGGGCAGGCTGCAGCGCATCATTCTCTCTGCTGAGAGGGTGATTGGCTGCAATCTGCCGTCTCTCCAGGACTTGTTCGCTTCAAGAACCCTGAAGCGAGCAAGAAAGATTGCAGCCGACCCCTCTCAGCCTGGACATAAACTGTTCGTGCCCCATCTGGTAGGAGGCTGAGGTCCATCAGGACCAAGACCTCACGCCACACGAACAGCTTCTTCCCGTCCGCAGTCGGGCTCATTAACAGAGCCCCGGGTCCCCCACTGACTCTGTCATCCCCAGGACAAATTGCTACCGGTCACTCCCCTGCATCCCTTCTATTACACTCAACACTTTACACCACACTTACATCTCACTTGTTTATAGTCCTGTCCTCTGTTCGTTGTTTATAGTCCTGATTATCTGTTTGTTTGTGCACTTTATTTTATACTTCATCTTTATTTCATATTTCATTTATTTTATATCTTACTTTATTTTATATCTCTCTGTACATTTTAATATGTTTCTACTTGCACTGCTTGTTGTTGATTGTTAAATGTTTGCACCTCCCGTCACGCCAAATTCCTTGTATGTTCAACATACCATGGCAATAAACGGTTCTGATTCTGATTCTGATTCTGATTCTGAAGGCGCATTGGAACCAGAACGAAGCTAACTTACATCGAGCTACCTCTCGTGAGCCAATATTAATAGTGGTAACAAAGTCACGTTACGTCCATTGGTCCATTAACATGAATCCACATAGCTGACCGCAACTAGCTAATGTATCACTAAGGTAAGCTAACTTAAGACACAGCAGGTGCACACGTTCTTCCATCGGAGGGCAGCTAGTAAACGCAGCGTGTTAATGGGTCCATTATTCACGTTATCTCAGTCACTGCCATCTTCTCCAGCTAACTCGATAAAGCGTCGCTACTTTAAAAAGGTTCCCACTATGTTGTGTTGCTAAAACGTTTGGGACAAGACTTTGAAAAAGCATGAAATACAAATGACAAACCATTCAGCGACTCCGACCAGTCCCCGTTGCTGTTGGGTCTCCACTTCACGGTTGCTACAGCACAGAAAGCACAAACAGAAGAAGCGGAGAGAGCACTACGCGCAGTTTGCCCTGGCCATCGCCTGCCAGGATGCCTGAAGTATCCGCCTGCTGCTGCAGGATTGTCACACTTTATCAACCACGGCCCGTTTTTAAATGTATTTAATCAATAACACGTATGTAGTCTATGTTTGATGAATAAACCAGGAGGACTGATTCAAAGCAAGAAAATCCTGTTATTCCAAGTCCACATCAGTAACGCCTGACAAAGTAAAAACAGGGCAACTACTGCCCAAATGAACTGTGGCGCATTCAAGATGCATGCCCAGTGGAAATTGACAAAACCTTCCGAGAGTTGACGTGTGTCTCGTTTTCACAAAATATTCTCTTCAACAGTAGATATATTATACTGAGCACTATACAGATGCTAAGATGATTTATTATTACAAAAGAGTAGTGAACTTTATGAAGACCTAAGGCGTTTAATTAAAGTTGCCATGTTGAATGCGACACGGCGCTGTTCCGGAAACTGACATGACGAGAAGGTGTGTTTCCGGAAGACGTGGCTGTTGTTGCAGTGGCAGCTGTCATCCAAATTATTCTTATAGGTGTACTTGAATGCTACTTCAATACTTGTTTCTATTTTATCTTCACACGTGTATTCGGCGTCAATATGATTTCGCTAACGGACTCCCAAAGTAAGCCCATATGTACATGTACCGTCTCTGTAGGTTGCTTCCCTCTCTATCAAACCGGCTTCATTTGAGCTGCAGCAGTTGGTTAACTAGCAATTAGCATCCAGTGCTAGAAAAGTTAGCTTATTTTATTTCTGCCATAGCGTGCCATACGTTAACCCGTGGCCCGAATAGCTAACGCTAACTCCTACTACTAGCTGTGTGCTAACTGTAAAGTAGCAGACGTTCAAGTCATTTCTTATCAAAGCTTTGAGGAGCTGCAGGTAGAGAGGGACCAGTGGAAGCTCCACTGGCGTTACTGTTTGCAGTTTCACTGTCGTTCATAAGAAATATTGACCTTGTGTCGACGCGGTACTTATTAAAGTTTGTTAGGTTTGAAGGTACTCCTTAACAAGTATGACTTGTATGGATCAGATATTGATCTGGATGATCAATGTAACCTTCCATCATCATCTGTCTCCACCATCAACTTCTCTGAGACTTGTTTGAATAAATCATATCAATGCAAATCTCACTTTCTAGGTGATTCCAATGTGTCTTTCAGAGTTAAACATACAATCACATGCAACGTTCAGGGAGGCCTCAAATCTCCTAGCTTCAAACTGTAGTGACTCACTCTGATGGTGTGTGTGTGTGTGTGTGTGTGTGTGTGTGTGTGTGTGTGTGTGTCTGTGTGTGTGTGTGTGTGTGTGTGTGTGTGTCCTGCAGAGATTGGAATGGGGTTAACGGGCTTCGGCGTGTTTTTCCTCTTCTTCGGGATGATCCTGTTCTTTGACAAAGCACTCCTGGCTATTGGAAATGTGAGTGTTCCTGCTTCATTGCACTTGTAGAAACAGGCTTCCCACTCTGTCCGGCATGAGCCCTCAGGAGAGTCACAATTGGCTAACTGGCACAGATGCCTCTCACTGTAGAAGTGGGCTTGTACCTATGTCTCCCAGAGATGGATGGAAAGAGGATAGTCAAAATGAAAGCAGCAGAAGTCCCTTGTTATGGTCAAACTCCAAAATCACTTGATCTGACATTTCCCACAATGCAATTTAACTATAATCTACTTGTTCAATCCTCCATGCCATGTTAACTAGGATGTCTTTCAACTCCACACCCCCATTTTGTAATGCAGACTTTCTTTTAAAGTGTAAAGTCTCCGAGCCAAAACGAAGATAACCCTGATGACATCGCTATGACATCATCAGGGTTGTTTTGTCAGACTTCACAGAGCCTCTCCAGTATAGATTAATAACACTCAGATTGTTTCTTACACACAACCACTTGGTTTCATCTCTTGAGAGTCGGGCTGTTACTGTTACTGGTATATGGTAACTGGGATATTTAAATATGAAATATTGATATCATGTTAATAATACACATGATAAAACCATGTGAATAGTCCAGAGCCTCTTATATCATGTTACGTAAACAGACTCTCTCTCCATAAGCCTTCACTAGTACTTTGAGTGTAAATCATTTGCTAAAGAAGAGACAAAAT
Organism: Anarhichas minor; assembly: GCF_050575085.1. NCBI lineage: Eukaryota > Metazoa > Chordata > Actinopteri > Perciformes > Anarhichadidae > Anarhichas > Anarhichas minor. The sequence goes on from NW_027466501.1 coordinate 5,873,939, forward strand.
GAACAAAGTTAAAGATGAATTTGACTGCGAACAGTATTCATGATTCATGAAATCTTCTCTAGTTATCATGAGTTCTTTGGGCCGTGATATTTGTGTAGTGACAGTCTGATACCAGCTGGGCCCAGTAGAGGGTTCCATGTCCGTCTCTGTCTCTCACCAACCAGACATTTATTAGGCTGATTCATCCACAGACCTAGCTGTGAGCACTTTTAAGTCTTCCTGAGTGATTTGGGTGGTGAACTTCAGTTCTCTCATCTGTGTTCTCTTAGCTCCCTTGTTTTTAGATTATTCTGGTGGTCGACATCAATGGCATTAAATTCAATTTCCTCCTCAGTCCTTCTATTGATACTAGCACAGACCAGTGCTTTCTTGCTCTCTGGCTGGATGCTGTACCCAAGATGCAGCAGAAAAAGGCACTAAAAGTGAAATCAACTGAAGAGACGTGTTGGTGTTCCTGCAGTTTCAAAGGACCAATATTGGAGCACTCTGTAATACTGGACAATCCCCTTTATTTCCTGTAGATCCTGTTTGTTGCTGGACTTTCCTTTGTCATCGGGCTGGAGAGGACCTTCCGCTTCTTCTTCCAGAAGCACAAGATGAAGGCCACTAGCTTCTTCCTGGGAGGTGTGTTAGTGGTGCTGATCGGCTGGCCCATCATCGGAGTTGTGCTGGAGATCTACGGCTTTTTCCTCTTGTTCAGGTAAGAGGAGCCAAAGGGGGCACAAGCTGAGAAACGGAGCAGTGGGTGTGGAACCGGTGTTAGTGCAAGAACTTCCCACTGAAGCTCATCGCCGGCAGGTGAAAAGAAGTGTGTCGAGGCCGTTCCAGGCGGTTGTTTTTACCCTCCACAGGCCAGCGATGGGATTATGGGCGTCAAGTTGTGCCCTCTATGCTGTGTGTTCATTGTGTGTACAAGATAGGTCAAGCCTCCAAAAGACCCGTCTTTCTCCACAGGGTTCAGACGCAGTTAGAGACTTTATTGAGGAGGGTTTGTCATGAACATTACAGCATTTCACATACATGTGTTGTGTATATATAGCTCATAGCAATAACTATATACAGAACAGAACACAATGCAATGTGTATTTATTGAGATAGTTTGTGATCGTACATGTTTCGATGTTATTACTTGAGTCATCTTCATGAGGACTGTGACTAACTCTTTCCCTCTCCTCACATCCAGGGGTTTCTTCCCAGTTGCAGTTGGCTTCATCAGAAGAATACCCGTCCTGGGCTCCATCCTGAACCTGCCCTTCATCAGTGCAGTATGTATGAGCAGCACTGCAGCAGCTCTGCAGCTCTGCTTTGTTTACACGCAGCACGGCTTCCTCCTGTGTATTAATCACCACAGATTACCAAACTGCTCCGATCCAATGAGAGCTCAGTTTCTGCACATCACAGCTGCTTTAATACGACGGTGCTGTCTGGATTAGTAACACTGCCTGTGAATGTAGTTTAACCTCAACATCTGAGAATACATCTGAACAACAGAAGGTCGTTTGTGAAATAGAGTGATGTCTGGGTTAATCAGAAGCAGCTGTTGCAGCACCGCGTTAGTTTGTGGCTCATGGCCGTGCTCATCCATGCTGATGTGTGGGAAGCTTTGTTGTGAGGTGACTGTCTCTCTTCTGTGTTTTACTAAAGCCTTCGTAAAGCTCTGAGGACGATCAGCAGTCGTGGTCAGTCACTGCCCATCCCCCTCTGCATGCTAACATATTAATACGCTTTACCATGTTCAGACAGCCAGCAGCTCATGGTAGAAGGGACATGGACGTTTGTTTGGGGAGCTGGTTTTTAATCTTCATTTATTCATTTGGCTTTAAAGGCACACACTGCAGCTAAACCAGATTCAATTACTGATGTGAAGCCAAGTCATCTAATAACACTTCCAACATGTTGGCAGCCTTTTGTCATTGGTTTTCTTTTTCTTTGAGAGTCTGTGCGTGGAAAGGGAACATTGCACCGTAATATTCATCTGTGTTTGATGACATAGCGACTGGTGATCTCCTCTAGACATATTAGTGCCATGATCTCTAACCATGTTCATACAGCTTCTGCTCTTACTGTATATTTAAGTGGACGATGCAGCAGAGCTTCTATCTTGCTGTTGCCGTGGCCAGGCCTCCCGTTCACAGAGCGCTTTGACTTCATTCTCACTTGGCTGAGTAGAACTCTGAGCTTCCTCCGCTCTAACAGACGCTACAACCTGCAGAGTTAGTGCGCTGCTGAGAACAGTGTGCACAACACAACAACACACAATGTGAGACCGATGCATGCAACACAATCAAATGATACAAATGTAATCAAATAGAATGAAAAGCTAAAATGAGATTATTACAACTCCAATAGAATAGAATAAGTGATAAATACAATAACTATACAATGGAATGAAACTGAACAACTTAAATTCAATCAAATGGGTGAATAAATTATTTGAATGTTCATTAAGCTGAATAGGTTTAAAAGGTGCTTCTAGCAGCTCTCAGATCCTCAGCCGCTCTGTTCCAGCGGCTCAAAGCTTAACACCTAAAGCTTCCTCACCAAAGCTTTCAGTGCTGCACTCCGGCTCACACACTGTTAGCATGTGAGACGTATATGTCAGAGCAACATCTAAATCAATATGGAAACTGACAGGCAACCAGTGTAACGTGTGCTCAGCACTCAGGCTGCACATCTATAACTATCATAACTACAGCATTACAGTAGTCCAGAGAAGTGGTCGCACGTTAGCAATATTCTTTAGGTGATCAAACAGATTGAGTGGCATACCCCACATGAGCCCTGAGGTTCAGAGGAGGTTTCTCTCTGAGCTTTAGACTAAAATGTGACTTTTATCCTGGTTGAGCTGTTAAACGCTTTTCAACATCCAAACATCAACACAAATACATTTAAAAGGGGAATCAATTGGTCCTGTGTCATCAGGAGACACATCTGCATAACTATGGGAAGAGATCGCGTGTCTCCTGATGACATCACCGAGTGGTAACATATACAGTTTAACAAGAAGTGACCCTAAATCAATGCTTGGCGGTCGGGGAGGTTTTGGAAAGGTTATCGATGGAAACAAGCCAGAGAGATGAGAGAGGAAACCAGCAACCGATGGTCCAGTGTGATCCCTCAGTCTGTACAGATGTGTAGTGCCAACGCTGAAGATGTATCCTCATGTCATTGACTACCTTTACTGGTCTCAGTGCTCAAAAGTTTTCAAAATAAAACCACATGAAACTAAATTGTCAAATCCAGAGTCAGGTTTTATTTAATAAGATAACATTGTAATAACATTGTAATAACAGCTTGCTCAGCCCTGGGGTTCCCAGTCCTCAAACGCTGAGTCACAACAGTTTGCTGTTGGTCAACAGTGCAGATTCATAGTTCACCATGAAGCTCGTCAGCTCGCCATTGAACACTGCGTGTCCTTTCAGAAGAAGCAGCTTCACTCCATCATGGCCGCTCTACGTACTGATGTCACCAGGCCTTTGATTTGTAGACAATCATATTGATTGTTTGTTGTTTTGTGAGATGTTGAAATTAAAACGTCTTCATCAAAAAATGTATTTTATTATTAGTTATTCCACAGAAATCTGCACTTCTCTAGTTATTTATTTCTTGGTTTCTTTGGTAGAGACGTTGAATATCAATCAAACATCACTGTAACTACAGCAGCGTTTTCATCTCTTGGTCAGGTCCCTCGACAGATGTTACAAAGTCACCCTAAAAAACAGAATATAAGATTCAAATGACAGCGATGCATAATTGATCCTTTCTAAGAAGAGAGCATATTAACATGAGTAGGAACATCATTCAGGACACCTTATCCCTCATACTACATGTATACCTCAATACATATAATGACAGAACTTCAATGAAATACTGTGAATCATTGCTAAATTGGTAATAACAATACAAGCAACAATGGCAGGAAGTGATTCCGTCTGTGGTGTGTCCCTTAAGTCATGCATGCTTCCATCATACACTGCTTCAGGGTAGTGGGCAGGTCCTGCTGTGTGCACCAGAGAAGCTGAAGAGCAACCAGTGACACTAAACATGCTTTCTCTCTTCTCTTGCAGTATGTGGACAGAGTGGGCGACAGCAACACCATGGTATAACAGTGACTTTCTGTACCCAGAGAAGGCTTTCTGAGTACAGCAGCTTTTCTAAAGCAACACCATCTCCCACGGAGCAGCAAAGGTAATACGTTCAGCCCCCCCCACCCCCCTCCAGCAGGGAAAGACTCTCTGTCTGTCTGCCATTCCACTGGTCAGTGCTCCCAATCAAAGGTTCATCAGAGCGTCGCTCCACCGGTCTGCTCCTAAAGGTGGACTCACTAAGGTCACTACAATCAATATGTCAATGCTATTGATCCCGTCACCGTTGAGTGCATCTGGCATGAAAAGGATGCAAGACTGTCTACGTGACTCTCCTACTCTGTGGAACAAACCGCTGACCCTCCACACGGATGAGAAGGGGACCGACAGCTTGCCACGTTGCCACATGTCTGTGCCTGTGCTTTGACTTCCTTTGGTCCAACAGTTTGTGTCTTTGCAGATTTTCTATGACGCTTTGTTTTTGTATACCAGGTGTGGCTATTGTAGTATGTTCCCTTTGTTACGTGTCATCTCTGTTTACCGTTGGCTAACCAGTACTTCAGTATGAATCCTTTTTTGAATTCTCTCCGCTTTACTTCATGAATAGTGAGGTGCAACGGGATCGTAATAGTATTTGTTACTATTGTTAATACGACTAATACTGAGTTTGATCACACCAGAAAGTGGCAACACCAACTGTAGTGGATGGTGCAGTTCATCCAGGTGGTGCTGGAAGGTAACGGAGTGACCACTCATCAGGTCTGCTAACTGCCAGTAAGAAGCAAGGTAGCTCCGACTGGAGGTTGAGTTAATGAAAGAAAGACATCTGTACCACGGTGTCCTGTCTGATAACGTACAGTATAACACAGTTCTATCAAAGGGGATTACAACGTTAGTCTTTCAAGCATAATTCTGGCTTATTTTAACTTGGGTCTTATGAAAGCCAAAACTATGTTCCTGGTTTCTCACTCGAAGGATTCCCACCAGTGGTTTAGAGCCGTCATTTAAGTGTGTAAAGAAGTGAAGTTACACTGAAGCTGCAGCTTTAGCTATGTGTGGACCTCCAGAGCTTTTCTATGTAAATGAACATCTGTTTGATCAGATATCCCTCTAGTCCTCTCCTCATTCAGCTGCTGAATGAATATCCTTAAACCCTCTGTTGAGCTTTAAATGTTCAGATTCTCCTGTTTTCTTTCTTTGTGGGACAGAATTCTTGTGCTTACAGAGATCAGCCGCCACAACCGAGGGTCTGAACACCTGAGCTCCTCAGCTGTGGGTCTTTGTGCTCACAGTTAGTACCTGTGAGATGACAATGTTCGCTGTATGCCACTTTTGTAAATATATTATGGAAGTTAGCTTTGTATCTGCCATCCATCTTGTTTCTGGTCATTTATTCCTGTCTTGTCATTGACTCTTTACATACACTGTACATCTGATGTTTCAACATCCACATATATATTTACATATATCTCAGGAGGACCTTAGAGTGACTGTACTGAATAGAATAGATGTACAGTATGAATAAATGTACAGTACATGATGTGAGCTAATCAGTCTGCCCATCCTTCACTGTGGTGCCAGCTATAGATGACAATACAACCTGAATGAGTATGTGTAGAAACATACTGAACACAGAGCGCACATGATGGAAATCGTCAACGAACCAGGAAATGATAGAACATATTAGGAAGAATGCTGTTCATCCCTCCAGTAAAGCGGCAGTCAACACAAGGTTAGCGTTTGATCCCCGGCTCTCCTGTCCCCATGTCCACCGCTCCTCATATAGAGGATGGGTAACAGCGGAGCTATCGATGTACCTGTGTGTTTATGACTTCTGCAATCAAGTTTAGTTCTCGTGAAGCTCTAGCGTAAGTTCATTCAGGAAGACTTTGGCTTGTTTAGGCCTGTAGTTTATTTCTCATACATCTGATGTTCACTCATAATGTGCTGCTGTCATTGTTTGGAGCTCTCAATCATATCAGCTGTTCTCTTCTATCCAATAGCACAGTGACACTCCTGCATCCTGCTGCTGTCTCATTTTAGATAAGAGTCTCTGCATTTAGCCTGTCGTGGCCCAGTCTCAGCAGAATCATCAGCACCACCACCAGTGTCTGGACTCCAAGAGGGATTTATGCTGCTGCTGCTCAGGGAAGGAGTTTGTGGTAAAACTACACCCTCTCTCTGTTGCTTTGTCCTTTCATTAGTCACATGTCCACATCTCAATATTACCAGCCAGTTCCTCTTTGGTATTAATATTTAGGGACTCCACAGGATACACTCCAATGTTCTGGTGACCCCTGACCTTTTCATCAGTGCCACTATGGTCCAACTTTCCAGTTGAAAACAAGGAATCTCAAAGCTGAATGGTCAAATTGACAAAAAACTGACTTGACATGTTGCTGGACAGACAGAGCACACACACTTTGGAAGTTGCTATGAATGTCTGGAGAGGAATGGTGCGTTTGGTAATCCCATGGGATGCATAGATGGATGTTTGAGACGAGAGAGCATCATCCACTCAAGTTGGCTGTATAACCAGTTGGTGAAGGTTAGGAAATACTTTGTATCGACAATAAACCACTATCATTTTAGCTGTGATTGCCTTAGATTCAGTGAGGCACCGGTTTGCCCTTTTTAAACAGTGACAGATGATATGTTCCTGTTAAATAGAGATTGTGCATTTCAATCTACAGTTATTAACTGTAATGGCAGCAGTGGATATGTTGGTGTTAGTGGGTTATTGTCATAGTATGGCTGATAGTTTGTGGGGCTTCTTTCCTTTAATGTGTAGGACAGAGTGATAGACAGGACGGGGAGAGAGAGGGGAGGACATGCAGCAAAGGGACCAGAAGCTGAGCCCTGCAGTAAGGACTCAGCTTTGGAACCTATGAGCTACTTGTACATGATTGTGGACAAAACTAAAATCTTCATCAAACAAAGGAAGACATTATAGATTAATTTGTATTATATTTAACTTTTTACAGCCCAATAGCACCATTTTTTTCTCAGCAGGCTTTACGAACATCCAACATTCCTCTGTCCTTGGACCCTCACACGGTGGGAGGAAGAACTCCCCAAAAACACTTTGAGTGAAAACAAAGGAAGAAACCTCAGGGAGAGCAACAGAGGAGGGATCAGTGTGATAGATGTTATGTGTACTGAAGGAACAACATAACACACAGTTGTGTGAAAAAGTGTTTGCTCCCTTCCTGATTTCTTATTTTTTTGCATGTTTGTCACACTTAAATGTTTCAGATCATCAAACAAATTTAAATATTAGACAAAGATAACACAAGTAAACACAAAATGCAGTTTTTAAATTAAGGTTTTTATTATTAAGGGAAAAAAAAAATCCAAACCTACATGGCCCTGTGTGAAAAAGTGATTGCCCCCCCCTGTTAAAACATAAATTAACTGTGGTTTATCACATCTTTGGAAAGCTGAGTTCAATTTCTCTAGCCACACCCAGGCCTGATTACTGCCACACCTGTTCTCAATCAAGAAATCACTTAAATAGGACCTGCCTGACAAAGTGAGGTAGACCAAAAGATCCTCAAAAGCTAGACATCATGCTGCGATCCAAAGAAATTTAGGAACAAATGAGAAACAAAGTAATTGAGATCTATCAGTCTGGAAAAGGTTACAAAGCCATTTCTAAAGCTTTGGGACTCCAGCGAACCACAGTGAGAGCCATTATCCACAAATGGCGAAAACATGGAACAGTGGTGAACCTTCCCAGGAGTGGCCGGCCGACCAAAATTACCCCAAGAGCGCAGCGACGACTCATCCAAGAGGTCACAAAAGACCCCAGAACAACATCCAAAGAACTGCAGGCCTCACTTGCCTCAATTAAGGTCAGTGTTCATGACCCCACCATAAGAAAGAGACTGGGCAAAAATGGCCTGCATGGCAGAGTTCCAAGACGAAAACCACTGCTGAGCAAAAAGAACATAAAGGCTCGTCTCAGTTTTGCCAGAAAACATCTTGATGATCCCCAAGACTTTTGGGAAAATACTCTGTGGACTGACGAGACAAAAGTTGAACTTTTTGGAAGGTGTATGTCCCATTACATCTGGCGTAAAAGTAACACGGCATTTCAGAAAAGGAACATCATACCAACAGTAAAATATGGTGGTGGTAGTGTGATGGTCTGGGGCTGTTTTGCTGCTTCAGGACCTGGAAGACTTGCTGTGGTAAATGGAACCATGAATTCTGCTGTCTACCAAAAAATCCTGAAGGAGAATGTCCGGCCATCTGTTTGTGACCTCAAGCTGAAGCGCACTTGGGTTCTGCAGCAGGACAATGATCCAAAACACACCAGCAAGTCCACCTCTGAATGGCTTAAGAAAAACAAAATGAAGACTTTGGAGTGGCCTAGTCAAAGACCCGACCTGAATCCGATTGAGATGCTGTGGCATGACCTTAAAAAGTCAGTTCATGCTCGAAAACCCTCCAATGTGGCTGAATTACAACAATTCTGAGTGGGCCAAAATTCCTCTACAGCGCTGTAAAAGACTCATTGCCAGTTATCGCAAACGCTTGATTGCAGTTGTTGCTGCTAAGGGTGGCCCAACCAGTTATTAGGTTTAGGGGGCAATCACTTTTTCACACAGGGCCATGTAGGTTTGGATTTTTTTTCCCCCTTAATAATAAAAACCTTCATTTAAAAACTGCATTTTGTGTTTACTTGTCTTATCTTTGTCTAATATTTAAATTTGTTTGATGATCTGAAACATTTAAGTGTGACAAACATGCAAAAAAATAAGAAATCAGGAAGGGGGCAAACACTTTTTCACACAACTGTATACAGCATGGTTCATCCATATGACAGAAATGATACAAATTATAAAAGTAGTAATAGCAGTAGTAGCACTACTAATAGCAGAAATAATAACAGCAGCAGCAGTGGAATGCTAGAATGATAATGTGACCGAGCGTCTTGGGTTCGTGTGTGAGGGCACTGATCAAATAGTAATCACTGGAGTCGGGAGACCAGACAAGATCTTGTTCAGCCCACGGCTACTCTCTTTATTATCGTTTTTCCCTTCGGCCAGAGGCGGGAGTTGCCCCTCCGTTACGACAACCCTCAAGGGACATATTATCTTCAACACCACAACGACAAACATGAGACAGTCTGTTACAGTAATAAAAGCAGTAATAGTAGCTGTAATAGTTATGAAAATGTAAATAGTAATAATAACTAGAAAATTTCGCAGGAAGTGTTGACAGTGTGGCTGCTACTGCCCGAAGACGTCACAATATATATACACGCCGATGTTACCGGTATTAACTATGCATGTATTTTCAAGGTACACCACCTGCTCTGTGTGTTTCACTGTGAGAGACGTGTAGAGAACACAATGGTTGTATTGCCTTGTTTAATTACCATTGCAACAGGAAATGAATCAATGAATGACTGAAAGAATGGTTTTAAAAATGTATTATCAATGTATCATGCATAACTACACCCAACCCACTGACAAGAAACCACTAATTCATACAAGGCAGGACCAGAGTGCAGTGTACACATTTTAATAGAAAAAAAATACAAAAACAACTAAGCTAATTCTGAGCTTCATGTTAAGATACAGTTACTCCAAGGGGCTTTTATTTTGAAAGGGTGGGACTGGGTGGGTGAGAGAGGGGGAGAGGAGACATATTCATAATGTTTGGCACACAAACACAGAGGTTATTAAATGACAGGCGTGTGTGAGAGAGAGAGAGAGAGAGAGAGAGAGAGACAGACAGACAGACAGACAGATAGGATGCCTTTGACTGAATATTGTTATGGAAAATTTCTATGATCAATCGGGAGAAGAGTTAGAGTTTTCCAATCTGTCAATGAACAGAGTCTTGAGAGAATCAACGTTGTTCGTCTTTTAATATTTGCAAATAGGAGAGTGTCTCCACTGACACGTATCTCAGTGTACAGTAGGGAGGCTGTCAACTAAATCACATAAAAACACATCTTTTATCCTTGCAAAACCCCCCTTCACCTATAGGTAAATCATCCAATGGAAAACGGGTATTTAGACACGTATAGTATTTATCCGCTCAAAGGTCTGGTGTCATTGTCAGAGTGTTCAAAACATATTTTAAACTCAACATGATACTAAACATATTTTTCCATTACAATATCTCCAAGTCGTGTGTGTGTGTGTGTGTGTGTAGAGACAGAGAGAGAGACAGAGAGAGAGACAGAGAGAGAGAGAGAGTAACTGGTTGCCATCTTGAGGACGCACCTGGTGTTAGAGGCAGACTGATTAAGAAACGTTACAGTAATCAGTGATTTTGAACAAAACTCCTGCCTCCTTTTAGCAAAAAGCAGGACTCTGAGTGCCAAAATATGGATACCGTGAGAAAGATAAGACTCTGCCGAACGCGCTGATGTGGTTTTTAATTGTTGTGGTGTTAAACATGTGAGCTCCAGAGCAATAGACAAAACTGGTACCGTCTGCTTTCTTTGAGAAATTAGTGGTGAGATTAAATCTGACCACTAATTCTCTACGTCAATACGGGCCCAAAGTTAAGTGTTTTGTGGCTCTCTTTACAGCCCTGTTTGAATCAGTAGGAACAGCTAAACGCTGCGGGGAGAGTGTAGCTTGTGTGCATGCTGCTGTTGTTTTCCTGCTAAGCTAGTTTAGCATAGTGTGCGTATCAGAGCACACGCGCCTCACCAGAGTACAATGTTGCTCTTCTGTGGTAGTCAGACGTTGGGTGGGTTGCCAGGTTGAGCGCAGTGGCTCCACCGAGAGAACATTATATTTCCCACAATTTAAGCTCCTGCATTTTCCAAATGCACTAGTATTATTCAAACGTATTGTTCGGTTCGTAAGCCTCGTACCGAATGGTTTAATATGAATACGTGTATTGTTACACCCCTAGAAACAAATAACAAGCATAGCTGAGGCGTCATAATGAGGTTTTTAGGAGGTGGTTCAGCTGTAGTAGGACAGCACTGAAGGCTCAGGTATAAAACACACCGCCCGCCACTGGTAGCTATGGTCATCGGCTACGACACACAATGTCAGACAGTTAATATGGGGCTGGTTTTTAATGTGTAGAGCCCCCAGTATTTTACACTCATTTAACAATAACAATCCTGACCAATAAACGGAGATATGCAATGCATTACTTGGAAACTAAGTTCCATTTTTTGATAGAGAAATGCAGCTTTGTGCAACAGTAGAATATACCAATGAACTGTGAAGGCTACATGGGAGCAGCAGTGGGGGGACTTGGACTCCCAGCTGACATCCTGATAGACTGGGTCCTGGTATTACTGTAGACTATGTGACATCACTGACAGGAGAATTCACTGCCCCCAGTCTCCCTCACCAATGCAGGCTTTGGATTATTACATTCATAATTGGAAGTGTGGCCTTTTGATTCATAAAACCCAGCTCTCATCTCTCCGTGTTCTGCTCCAGTGAGCAAGGTGCAAACATATCAATAATCCACAGGAGGAACTATTACTCATTACTCATACTCCTATCGACAGTGACAACCACGCTTGGCATTAACGGCCTGCAGCTCCAACATGTGTAATGTTGATACATGGAGCAGAAAGTGCTTATGGCAGCTGTTTTAATTCACCAGTATTCACACTAGCGCCCTCAATGAAAGGAGCAGGATCGATCGGCTCTCCTCACCGCCTCCGTGTCAACAAATTGGCGTGACCTATGGCTGCTGGCATCATGAAGGAGCGCGGAGCTCAGCCGGTTCCCCGCCCAGGCCCAGAGGATATAAATACAGGGAGAGGATGCACCGGCAGCAATAAGCCCAGACCTCTGCCTCTCTCATCCTCTCTGCTGGACACCAGGCTCACAGGATCCACCACACCATGAAAGTAAGTAGAACGTACTTTAATCAGAATAACCTGAATCACCTAATGTATGTTTCTCCTACCTGCAAAAAAAGATTCTGATAAAACACGATAGCTCTGTAAAAATAAGATTTGATTTTATTTTATTTCACCGGACTGCAGATGAAAAACATTTTTTTCCAAACAAGCATCGTGTCTTCAGATCTCCATCAGATACTCTTTTGCACTTAAGTTTCAAAGTTAGTCGGTAAATGTAAAGCTTGGTCTGCCTCTGAGATGCTGTTACTAATCCTGAATGTCTTTCTCCTCCACAGGGTCTGAGGACCATCACAATAACTTCTGTCCTCACGCTTCTCCTGCTGGCATCGTTTATCTCGCAGTCGTGGAGCGCCCCAAAGGTAAAGCAGATGCTCTTCATTCAACCATTGCCTCAATACTAGAGAATAAAGAAAGAGAGCTCAGCATGTGGAGCACCGATTGTTAGCTCACAGGAGAGCAGGGTTACAAAGCAGAGAATACAGAGTTGTTTCTTGTTAAAGGGCTCTTTCCAGCGGAGGAACTGGACCCCGCAGGCGATGCTGTACCTCAAGGGCACTCGTATGTATTTGCCTAATGAAGCGTGTGTGTACATGGAGACCCCAGTGTTCAATATTAGATACATCAATACTACAATATGAAATGAATAAACACAGACACACATCTTTTTTGGATGCATTTTTCTGTCTTTGTCCATCAATCACTTCTGTTCACGTGACTTTGTGAAATAAGAGCTGCTTCATAAAAACGACTGTTTTAGGCTGAACTGGCTTCTTTCACACTGTCATGGGTATATTGCGTAATGTGTATGTTTATTCATATTATTATTCACGTCATATATTTATTCAAGAACACCCCTTTGTATTTGTCTCTACATCACATTCCAGAAGTGACGGATGCATCTCTTTCTTTCTTTCTGTTTCCCAGAGGGCCGAAGGTTCATCTCAGAGGACCGGAAAGAAGGAGACGTCTATGACACATTACACCTCGGTACAACGGAGCTTCTGGTTCAAGTAGAGCACACGTGTGTGTCATGTATGATACGGTTCCATGGAGCCTGGATCCCCTTTGGCTCAGGATAATGACTGTGTGTGTGTGTGTGTGTGTGTGTGTGTGTGTGTGTGTGTGTGTGTGTTCGCTGTCAGAGACCCGCAGTCAGAACACAGAGAAGCTGAGCGTGGACCAGGCCGCCACCGTCCTGCTCCACTTCCTGCAGCAGGCGAGAGAGGGAGGTGAGAGCAGCATGCATGCGGGTTCATCTACTCACAGCGCTGAGCTTTGGGTTCACTGAGGGGCGGACACAAGGAATGCTTTGCATTAATATTAATATTGTCTTTTTTTTGAAGAAAACAAATTGAAATTCAACTTTAATTATTCAGACCCTACATCCTATAATCACAGCTGTATCTGGACAATGCTGTACAGTATTTGTATCTTGATGGAAAAAAGACAACGTTGATTCTGGTGTTTATATTTACATCAGAAAACATATAAACATAGAACATCAAAGTATAGCTTTCTTTGTGAGCGCAGCCTGTCTGTAGCCTGTGAGGCAAAACCAACAGCATTTAAAAGTGAAGGAAACACATCTGGTTTTAAACTGTAAATGTATCATCATCACTCTGACCATGACATCATCACCATCTTCACTCTGAACGCCTGTTCACAAAGATAGAAGCTCTCTGATATCTAACGTAAGGATCTTTTCAATACTTTCAAAGTAACTGGGGATACAATATAACGAGTGTTATATTATATATGTTATATTATAAAGTGTTATGGAGGTCTAATTTAAAATCAAAGGGGTCTATTACGGACTGTCAGGAAAACAGTTGAAAGATTCTGTGTCTTTTGTTCTGTCTTTGACTCAAAATTTATTTTATGTTATAAATGAAATTCCATAATTGAATGTTCACGTTGTCTTTCTCTCATCTAGCCGATGAAAAGCCAGATGAGGTGTATTTCCAGGAGCTGCCGGTGTGGAAGAGAGAATACTTCTGATCCCCTTTCATACATCTCTAGAGCTGTCTCTGGTTCCTGTGATCTGAGGTTTTGGGTTGTGTGTGAGGAGAAGAACAGCTGTTCTGTAATATGAATTATCTGACTCTGTTTGAAATGTGATGTTTTAATAAAAAGAGTTGAAATTCTTAGCACTACTGGTTTGAGAATGTCTGAGTTTTTATAATGCTTTATCAAGTATGCAAATTAATCAATTATTATTATTATATTGTTTAACAGGGAATCAAATACATAATATTAGAATATTAGAATTATTATTTTGCATTAGAACATATAACTGTATGGCATCTGCATATCAAATGATCCCTGGCTAAGCCCCGCCCCCTACTGCTACTCCATCAAGCTGTCAGAGCTAAGTTACCATGGAGCCCACACTGAACAAACAACGAATATTATACATTTTAGAAAAAGGAAAAAGCCATTTCAGGGAGAAGCAGACAAGGCTCTACAGTATGCGTTGGAAGGATTTGTGCAGAATGACAGCAGGTTTAAGTACAAAGACAGAAGCCAAAGTGTAAAAGTGAACCACCACATCACCTGGTGATCCTGACAAAGGACAATGAAATGAAGACACAACACTGGTCCTGAAAAGCCGGGAAGGTCTACGTTCAGCGTAGCTAGCGTAGCATAGAAGCGCTAACTCTAATCCTGTGCTAACGTGCTCAGCTGATGTTAGCTCCACAGGCTTTTACGGAGAAACGTAACATTTTTTCGGTTAGTTGTCGGACCCTGGCTGGAGCTGGCCAATGCTACGCTGTAATTGGCCAGACTGCGTTTTAGGGCGGGACTTAGGGAAGGGTGAATTGAAGACAATATCCTTGTTTTGTATAAAGTGACTGAGAAGAAGCATGACAACAAAGAATGGAGCTTTAGGAAGCACCACAATGACACTGAGCTTGAGAACAGAAGTCGGGGTTTTGTGATGGACCTTGTACATCCCAGAGCACTACCCAGAGTACTACCAAAGGGCAACCATTTTCATAACGCTTTCAGGCCTTTTATTATTTTGTCTCAAATCCACAAACTTTCGAGAGCCTTTCATCTTGTTACTTTATTCTTTACACATCCGTGAGGAACACTGTGACTGACTGTAAACCTGTTTTGTTAGCAGCTTCTCAGCTTCCTAACTCTGCAGGTTGCTTCTTCTTGCCCTATGGCACAGCACCCAGCACAAAGGGAGCTTTAATGTTCAGTCGGTCCCTCTCAGCCTCCTCATCTTCATCGTAGGGCTCATCATCATCATCGCTGTGGTGGGGGGTGGAGTGGACGGAGGCAGAGGGAGAGGGGGGCACCGAGTAGGGCCGTGGGTAACGGAAGCCCTCTGTCTGTGGAGACAAAGGTGTTATCGCAAATGATTCTGCGTGACTTTTTATAAAAGATTTTCTGACTTCCAAGCAGCTTTCTGTTCATGTCTGCAGAGAAACAGATGATCCTCCACACTCAGCTGCTTCAGAGGTACTGAAGGCTTCCATGAGAAGTTGCAACATCAGAGATCTTTGACTTTCCTTCTCATTTTGCCTTCTGCCTCAACTTCACGCTCATTCATTCCTTCTATTCTCTTTCCTCCCTTTTCTCTTTTTTCTAACCTTCTTTTCATTTTTCTTTCTTGCATTTGATTCTATCCCTTACCCCCTCGTTCTTGCCTTGTGTTGAATTCCTTATTTCCTTCATCCACTCCTTTATCCAAGTTCTCCTTTCTTTTTCTCTCTTTGTTTCTCCCCTCCTCCCTCCTCCCCCTTTCCTCCCCTTCTGCATTGGGCAATGCCCTCCCTTTCCCATCTACTTCCCATCTTCCTATCTTTTCCCTTTTATTTTCAGCTAGATATTATAACTCTAGTAATAATACCTGTTAATGTCAAAATAAAATGTAGTCTAATTGTTAAGCTACCAACTAAATTCTGACACGTGGGTACAATCCAAAAGTATCCAGTGTGCGTGTCAGTCACAACATGAGAGGGATTGTCGTGCACATGACATGTTACAGGTTCTCACATAGACACCAAGAGATGCTTCTCTGTTTGTAATACCATTCAAATATTGTGATTAATAACCCAAAGATGTGAACAGTTGTTGCTCACCTTTTTTCCAGTGAAAGCTCTTGCTACGTAAATGGAATAAGCCTGACAGGCATAATAGCACCTTCAAGCTTTAGAATGGGAGGGGCAGACTGGGGCACATTTGGGAAATGAGTAAAATGTGTTGAGACTTAAATGTAAAGCCCTCAGCAATAATAAACTGTACATTATTGGAATGAATGAATGAATGCCAAATAAACCACTTCAAATGTTCTAACATGAATCATATTTATAGGAGTGAACATAGATATGTAAAAGACCCCCACCCAGAGGACAGCCAAAAGCAGCCAGGTCTTTGGGGTCATTTTGCATCTCTTTGTCGACATTAGATTGGAATTTGAACAGTCACTTCGGACTGATCTTTTGATACTAAGAACCCTACGTGCCAGACACTTCTTCACAAACTGCCTCATTCTCTTGTACAGCATTGCTTACCTTCAGCGGGTACATGGGGTCCATCTTGAACTTGTCTGGGAAAGCTCTGTTCAGTGCCAGATGGCGGGCGTGTATGTAGAACTGCAAATCACAAGTCAGCAGAGATGTACATCAACTAACTGAACAACTTATAAACTGTATCATGAAAGAGGAGAAGGGTTAGACAGGAGGGACTACCTTAAAGAAGATGTTTAAGCTTTAAATGGAAATCTCTTTCTTTCTGTTTTCATGCATTCAAAGAGTTGTGTTGATTATTATCTTGTGAGTTGTGTATGCAGACATGAATTAGTATTCTGCCTGCTAGATGTTGTATATTCTCTCTTCTCAAACATCTATTTGGTGGTGGTGCAGCAGAAACAGACCCGTCCCAGGTATCTCCAGTCCAGCAGGTCAGACAGCCTCTCAGTCCGGTTCCGCTGGATGACGCGCTGGCGCAGAGACTGCTGGCAGAAACTGAACATGAACTGGGTCAGCTGGTTACAGGACTCTTCCGGTGAACAGGACCGTCTATCCACGATGTATACACCTGATAGATACAGTGAGGGAGAACAGGGGGAGTGTAGGACACAGATGGCCAGTCATGTAAGTCTTTAAAATGAAAGGGTTATTAGAGTTTTGATATGAGGCAGGCTGTTTTTAAGACTAGATGTGTGTGAGTGTGTCCACACCATAGGCAGCAGGGTCTGACACGTGCTCCTCCATGAAGCAGCCGAAACCAGACAGGTTGGTGGTCACACTGGGAATGCCCATTACAGTACATTCACCTGGGGAAATACAACACAGCTCAGAAAAGGTACAGTATGGTTGTTGTCAATCTCTGATCCACCGTCTATCGGTCTGACGATGGTCGAGCCTCTGGGGCCAAGGGGCTGTATTTCTGGGGTTCCGGTTTAGCCAGCACTTATCAAGGCCAAGACTTCCTTTTCCTTGTGCTGCTTGTTGTTTACAGTCTGATTAGCCACTTGAGATGTGAGACTGGAGTTGGTGTTGAGAGATGACGTGAATGAAGCCAGACAAAGTTGAGTCACCATCAGATGATATCCGGTGGGTTCCCAGATTAAGATGGGAAGATGGCGCCGTGCCAGCGGCTGCCTGTCGCAGCAGCTCCCTGTCGCAGCAGCTCCCTGTGTGTTTTAATTTTTAGTCTTTTTTTTTCACTTTTCTTCTCTGCTTTTGTTCTTTTTCCTTAACGTTTGGTTTAAATTATGGTCAGACAACGGGCCGTAACTTTTTCTCAACTTTTCCTGTGGCTTTTCTGTTACTTTTCTTCCTGTTTGTAACGGAGAGCCACACACAATGAGTGGGGCCATTGTCTATTCCCGCGATCAGCTGATTGCGCTGAGCAACCGCGGCTTTTGCCCGGCTCCAGGCCTGAGATCCCGGCGGAGCTAAGGAGAAGGGCTCGTGGCTGCAGGTCGGGCGCTAAGCGGAGGGCGAAGGCGAGGAAGTATAAACCCTCGGTACCGGCAATTATGACCGGGAAGGTGAGGTCTTTGGCGAATAAGACGGACGAGCTCGGCGCGCTGGTAAAGACTGAGAGGGACTTCCGTGAGTGTAGCGTCATGTGTTTCACGGAGACGTGGCTGCACGCGCATTTCCCGGACCACAGTGCGTCGGTGCCCGGCTTCAGGACTGTTCGGGCGGACAGAGACGTTGTACTGAGCGGTAAGAAGAGAGGTGGCGGGATTGCTGTGTATGTGAACGAGAGGTGGTGCAATCCCGACCATGTGTGTGTGAAGGAACGCTTCTGTAGCCCGGACATTGAACTGTTAGCCGTGGGGATGCATCCATATTATTTGCCGAGGGAGTTCACGTCCGCCATTGTTGTGGCTGTGTACGTCCCGCCATCAGCTGACGCAGCAGTGGACACCATCCACTCCACTGTATCTGGACTGCTGAGTCAACATGCTGGTGCTTTTCTGGCAATTACTGGAGACTTTAACCACACCACTCTGGATAAAGCCCTGCCAACTTTTCACCAGTATGTTGACTGCCCCACAAGGAACAATAACACACCTTCCCCCCCTTGGCAGGTCCGACCACAACTTGATCCTGTTAACACCTAAGTATGTTCCTCTGGTGCAGAGGCTGCCTGTGACCACCAGGACTGTGAGGAGGTGGTCTCAGGAGGCTAATGACGCCCTGCAGGACTGCTTTGAGTCGACGGATTGGGATGTGCTTTGTGGACCACATGGGGAGGACATCAACAGCATGACGGACTGTATCACAGAATACATCAAATTCTGTGAACAAACTGTCATACCATCCCGGACTGTACGCTGCTTCCCCAATAACAAGCCATGGATCATGAAGCAGCTTTCAGGTCGGGGGACAGGGACGAGCTAAGGAGAGTCCAGCGCGCCCTGGAAATAAAGATCAGAGAGTGCAAGGACTCCTACAGGAGGAAGCTGGAGGCCAAACTCCAGCAGAACAATGTGAGGGAGGTGTGGACCGGGATGAAGCAGATTACTGGCTTCAAGGTTGGAGGGAGACAACCAGGGGGCTCCCTGGAGAGGGCCAACGAGCTAAACTCTTTCTTTAATAGGTTTAGCTCACAGCCCTCATCTGTCTCCTCCACACACCACACCTCCCAAACACCTCCCCCTCTGTCCCCCCTGGTGAGCTGCATGGACACAGAGCCCTCAACATCAAAGGGCTCTTCCACCCTCCCCCCCTCTCTGTGACGACTGGCCAGGTTAGGAGACAGCTGGAGAGACTCCACCAAGGCAAAGCTGAAGGACCTGATGGCAAGCAGCAAAGCGACTGCAGTCTCTCATCAAGGTCAGGTGAGGGCAACTGGTCGGTAGTCATTGAGGCTAGATGGTGTCGTCTTTTTTGGTACAGGAACCAGGCACGACGTCTTCCACAGCACAGTGGCCCAGGGTCCTGAAGACCTGTGCCGTCCAGCTGTCTGAAGTCCTGCAACATCTCTTTAACCTGAGCCTGAAGCAGGAGGGAGTCCCAGTGCAGTGGAAGACGTCATGCCTGGTTCCTGTACCAAAAAAGACGACACCATCTAGCCTCAATGACTACCGACCAGTTGCCCTCACCTGACCTTGATGAGAGAGTGCAGTCGCTTTGCTGCTTGCTCTTGCCTCTGCTTGCATTTTCTTGCTTCAATTTGCCAGATATATCACATATATCACTCTTCAACGTTTGAGTGAAGACAAATCCAGAAAGTCGTCGAGCTATTTGGGTTGTTAGCTAATGCTAACTAGCAGCTAAGCTAAAGCTAAGTAGCAGCAAGATGCCTCCCTTCTCCACGGATGACTACTACAAAATCCTGCAGAAGATTGCAGTCTTGGAAACAAAAATCCACCGACTACAAGTAAATGTTAAGGATTTCAGTATTAGAAATATTATAAGTAGGATTAAATAACACCCCTAGTGGTGAGTAGAAGTGTCACAATAATAATAATGTCAAAATAGGTTAAAAAGTCACAAAATATTTACTTATGGAATGTATTATGTTTACAATATTCTTACTTGTAGAGGATATTATGTTACAGTATTTTACTCATTGAATGTATTAAACCATAGAAGTATAGTCACTAAAGGTATTAAAACACTGTATGAATAGTTTTGAGGGTCAGAAAGAGATCATTTTGAGTGAGACTTTACAGAGGTGCAGCAGAGAACAGAGGGATGGACAACTGACCACCAGGACCTGAGGAGGAGTCCGGACGACTTCAACCAAACACTGAGATGATAACTGCCCCAAGCCAGGAGGGGCTATTGAATTTCGGCCAATCACAGAGGCTGATACTGGACATTTAAACTTTCGGACAGAGACTTTTAAATATAGGCTTAGTTCCAGAGGGTTTTTGCGAGAGTTCGCGCCGTTACCACTCTGGGTAGTTTACCAGCTGGGCTGGGCTATTTAGTGGGCCTTGTGAGAACTCTGCCCTGGGGACATATTGATATCGATAGAGTAATTCAGTTTGCAACTGTTCTAGCTTCTCTTGTTTATTAAATACTTTTTGATTGTTAACCGGATCCAGTTCATTTTTGGTGCGACTGGAAAGTCCAGCGGTCTGGGTCTCCCCTGAAAACATCTAACCCTAACATAAACGTGGAGGTAAATGGACTGTGTGGGAATGATACCACTTTACCATGGACTCAAAACACTGGACAAACGCAAGCTAAGACACAGCTAACTAGCACAACCAGGCCTACCAAGAAACAGGAGGAGAGAGCAGATAATGAATCTTCAAATGGTAGTCCTCCCTGGAACTCTCTCGGTGCAAAGCCGAAGAGAAAATATGTGGGAGGACGACTAACAGGCAGAGCCCTGCGCCCTGAGATTTGTGATGCGACTGGCTGGCCTGCACTACCACACAGGCAGAACTCCTCCTCAACCCCTGCACTCAGATGGACAAAGCCAAGGACAGCTGAGAAAAGTAAAACCTGCAAAAAACCTCCACAACAACCAAGCCTACAACTTCAAAACAGATTTGCTCCATTGTCGCAGGATCCTAAATCTCCATCTGATGACCTGGATAAGCAGCTATCTCCTCAAAGCAGGGTAAGAACTGAGAGTAAATGTGAGAGTAAAAGGCCGCAGGCAAAGCTAATGACTGGGCCTGAGACTCTGATTGTTGATGACTATGCTGTAAAAGATGTCAGAACACTGTGCAGCAAGAATACCAAAATACTCTGCTTTCCGAAAGATATGGTCTCTAACATGAGAGACAAAATCCTGGACATCGTGGCTGACCATCCCACGGTGAAAAACATCATCGTGCATACAGGAAGCTGTGATATTGTGAAACAACAGTCTGAAGTTCTGAAGCGAGACTTTATTGATCTGTTAAACACAGTCAGCTCTGTCAAGGCTGAGGTGTTTATCAGTTGCCCTCTTCCACCAGTCAGAGGAGGAGATGAAGGATTCAGCAGGCTGTTTGCACTGAACAAATGGCTGTCAACTGCATGTACTGACCATTCAGTATATTTTATCAACAATTTCTACCTTTTCTGGGAGCGCAGACATCTTTTTAAGGCACATGGAGTTTGCTTGAACAAGTCAGGGGTAAAACGGTTTACCTCTAACCTATTTTTCTCCCTGTGTCATCCGTCTGTTCCTACTGCCAAGGACAAGACACAAGAGGAGTCTAAACAAGAGATAACCACACAGCATCGCCATGGAGACCTTACGGGAAGGATGCCCCCGCCTAGCGACAGCCAAAAGGAGGAGTCTCCAACCTCATCATCAGGGACCGCCTCTGATCAATCACTTTCCCCACACTTCCGAGACGAGGAGTCTTTACCTCCCTCCCCAGCACCTACTTCCACCCCCCAAACTCCATCCAGGTCCCTTTCCTCTCTCACACTCTCCCCATCCTCCCCCCACCTGGAGTTCACTGACCACATGAAAGAGCTGGTCATTGCTGGAACCAAACACACTCCTCGCCCCACTCCTCGACGTACAGCTCCAGCCCCACCCCCGAAACTGGCTCCAAGGCCTCAGCCAGTTTTGACACAATCGGCGAAGTTAAAGTGCCCTGCCCGTCCCCCACCTCCACTACGGCTCCACAACCATCCTCTGTCTCCCCTACCTGATAAAGGCAATAATTGATATCTTCTGGGTCCAGGCTACAAGGCTAATGACACCAATGACTCTCTCCAGGAAAAGTCGGGGCCCTGTATGCAGCTAGCCTTCTCAATTCCTGTCCTGCTAGTTTATAGAAAAAGAAAGGTGAGGCTGCGAAGAAACAATAGTAAACCTGCAAACTTATCAAACTTAACATTCATTCCTCGTCAGCCTGTCCAAATAAATTGGGCAAAGAAAGCTTTAACCACATTAAACTTAGCTTTATTAAATGTCAGGTCTCTGTCAGGAAAAACATTTTTAATTAATCAATGATTTTATTGTTAGGCACAAACTGGACATTTTGTTTTTAACTGAAACATGGTTAAATCAAGATAACAGTGCAGCTGTTCTTATTGAATCAACACCTCACAACTTCAGTTTCATGAGTGAAACAAGGGCGCATAAGAAAGGAGGTGGAGTTGCTATTTTATTTAATGATTCTCTTCAATGCAAGCAGATGTCCTTTGGTCATTTTAGTTCTTTTGAATATGTGGCTCTAAATTCTACCGTCGACAGGCTAACAAACCCTCCAGTGTCGGTAGCTGCTGAGCGCCAATCCACCTGGGCAGGCAATCAATTTGCCTCCTTTTTTACTGACAAAATTCAGAAAATTAGACAAGCAGTCAGTGCCTCCACACCAACCACAGGATATGTGTTGTCCCCTTCTCTGAATAACATCCATTCAAATATCATGACACAATTTCATTCAATCGACCGTAGAAGCCTAGAAGACATTATACAACATCTGAAGTCATCCTCCTGCTGCTTGGATATTCTACCAACACACTTTTTCAAAAATATTTCAAACTGCATGACCACTGATCTTTTACAAATTGTAAACACATCCCTTCTCTCAGGTGTCTTCCCACAAGCCCTAAAAACTGCAGTTATTAAACCACTCCTAAAGAAGGCTAGTTTAGACTCCGCAACAATGAAAAATTATAGGCCAATATCAAACCTCCCATTTTAAAGTAAAATAATTGAAAAAGCGGTTTTCCAACAGCTGAACAACTTCTTGGCCGTAAATAACTGCTTTGATGTCTTCCAGTCAGGCTTTCGACAGCACCACAGTACTGAAACTGCTCTTGTTAAGGTTTTCAACGACATCCACTTAAACACAGACAATGGCAGAATTTCAGTCTTAGTATTACTGGATCTCAGTGCTGCATTCGACACGGTCGACCATGCCATACTCCTAGAAAGACAAAAAATCTGGGTGGGACTTTCTGGCACAGCACTTAACTGGTTTGAATCCTACTTGAAGGACAGAGAATACTTTGTGTCAGGATGTGGACATGGTGGAGGAGTACAAGTACCTGGGTGTCTCCATCGACAGCAGACTGAACTGGAAGACCAACATCAACGCTGTGTACAAGAAGGGGATGAGTCAACTCTTTTTCTTGAGGAAACTTCGATCCTTCAACGTGTGCAGCAAGATGTTGGAGATGTTATACCAGTCTGTTATGGCCAGTGCACTGTACTTCGCCATAGTCTGCTGGGGGAGCAGCATTGGAGCCGGAGACACCAACAGACTGAACAAACTTGTTAAGAAGGCCGGCTCCATCATTGGTTGTAAACAAGACTATCTGGAAGAGGTGGTGGAGAGGAGGACATTGAAGAAACTATTGTCCATATTGGATAACCCGGACAACCCTCTCCACCACCTACTGCAGGGACAGCCGAGCACTTTCTCCAACAGACTCATCCAGCTCCGCTGTCACAAGGACCAATACAGGAGAACATTCCTGCCCTCTGCTATTAGACTGTACAATAAATCACCTCTGGCCAAATCAAACACAATACTATAACACTGCTAACTGTTGTTGTTTGCTGTTGGTGATCCTTGCACTACTGTTTTTTACCTACACTGTAACGAATTACTGTAAATTTACGGTGGATTTTCAACGGTATCTTACAGTATTTCATAATAACTGTAACATACAGTTAAATGTTCATCCTCACATGTAAATTAACAGTCAATGCTGTAAATTAACAGTTAATGCCGTCAATTAACAATAATAGCAGACTACCGTAATTTAACAGCATGATACAGTATTTTTTGTGAAGAGGTGGATACACGCTTCTCTATACAAGTTGAGTGAATCACGATCCATCTACATCGTACTGTCTATTGTAGGTTAATGTGTCTGTAATGACGATAGAATATTTTTATTATTCAAACTGCTCATTGCCTAAAAGTCATTTTTGAGTGACAAGACGTGACCGACTGCTCCTGAACGTGACTTTGGACACAACAGCTTCAGTTCATCCTTCTGAGCGACAGCCATGTGGAGATCAACCGAGGAGCCACGGTAAGTTATCATCCGAAATTCAAATTCAAAGTCTCTAGTATTGTTTTGTCTTCATGATTATTGAATTGTTGACATCTCAGATAATGTTTCACTTGGTCTGTTTCATTACATTAGGTTGCTAATGTTGGTGGAGCTAACGTTAGCTCTGTGACGTTAGCTAGCTCAAGCTCAATTAGCCTTAGAAAGGTTAGCTAGCTAACAGCATAGCAAGTTAAGTTAACATAAATAAAGTGAATCACCAATTACAGTGTTAAGATGTAACGTTAGTAACCTAACTTGTGTTTACTTGTGCTCTTATTGAACTGTAGGACCGCAAACAGGACGATTATCAAAAGGGAGAGGAGAACAGAGATCACCGACGTGTTCAAGACGATGAACAGTTGAGGTAACGCTAACAGTAACGTTACCCGTGTGTGTTATTCCAGGAGCAACATTAAGACCAGATCAAACTCATTTTAGTGTTGAACGTTAGTCCATTGTGGTCCATCGTCTTAGCTTTATTACTTCACCTAACGTAATCAGCTCATCACATAGTCTGTTCATTTAAACTGTATGGTATTCTTGTAGGCCTATTAGCTTTTTACAAAGACTTACATTGATATGTTAACATGTGTGAGGCACAGGCAAACCCACAGCTGCACACCCAAAGCTTCTTTTGTTTATCCTGGATGTCATAGAACTTTCCAGAAGTTCAGAACATTGTGTTTCTAAAGTTTTTATTTTGTTTGTTTACAGTCACTCGTCATCAGAGATTGAGGAAACCAGCCAGACGCTGCAGTCAAGTCCTCTTTAAGGTGTTCTCTCTCCTTATTGTTTCATTCATGTGAGTTCATGCTGTTCAAATTAACTATAAATGTGTATAAGACTTGTTATCAAGCTAGACTGTGAAGCAGTTCTATTACACTGTTCTTGATACTATTTTAATTCAATGTTATACTGTTGATGCTAATGAGTTCAGTTAAGCTGGTCATTAACGATTTTATTGGTTTATTAGTTTTTGTCACGGCTCCGCTGTGACCTCAGCTTGTCTCCCCTCTGTTGTCTGTCTGTCTGTCTGTGTGTGTGTGTGTGTGTGGCTTGAGTGCGGCTGCAATCATCCGGCACCTGGGCTCATCTCCTCACCTGACAACAATTACACCATCATCACCTTCAGCTTAAATACCCCGGCTTCCTGCAGTCTCATCGTCAGATTGTTCCTTCAACTCAGTGGTAGCTACACCTCGGCCCCTTTGAGTTTAAATCTTCTCTTAGGGAAAGTTAGCCTTTTTGACGTTTTTAACTAACTTGTGTTTTCCCTCTGCCTCAGCGAGTCCCGTGCCACGTCGCCGCCCAGACGCCGCCGCACACACCGCCTCGCTGCTCCACCTGCATGCTTCACCTGCATGCTCCACCGGCTCCACAGACAAGCAAAATAAAACTCTTTTTTCACCTACTCTGCTGTCCCGGTGTCTGCGTTTGGGTCCAGGATAAACCGACCATAACAGTTTTCTTCTAAACATGCAGTACATTGTGAGTTTTGTGATGTAATACAAATGTCCCTTTATTATTTGAGAACATGTAATAAACTGCAACTATTATGTATTGAATGTCTATTGTTGTTCTTTCAATTTTTGGGAATTAAATGCAAAAGTAGCGGGTTGTATTACCCTTTGTAAATAAACGGTAACATTCTGGCATATACCGTAAAATCACGGTAAAACCTAATTATCCTACTATCACGTACCGTAATCCAGTATACGGTATGATACAGTAAAAGTAAATTACGGTAGTGTACCGTAAAAAAACAGTAACTTACTGGCGCCCCTGCTGCCACAAACAAATTTCCCCCTGGGGATGAATAAAGTATACATCTATCTATCTATCTATCTATCTACTACATCTCAGCCAATTTGTTCATCCTCTTTTATTTTTGAAGACTACAAACGGAAACCTGAACATGATCTTGCCTACATATTCTACATGTGAATGCACAATCTGTCTATCGAGATTTGGTTGCTGTCATTGGTGATCAGGTGACAAAATACACCATCTCGAAGGTTGTGACCTCTTTGGGCCACCAAGAGCTGATTTACATGTGACTTGACCACCCAATTGCATCAAGTAGGGTGCTGATTTGTGGACAGAGCAGCTCAATTGTTGGTAAACCAGCAGGGTGCATTGTATACAGAATGTTTAAATCTAACTCTACTTACATAAACTGCCTGGTTGCAAAGCCTGTACAGAATATAGAGGTTGCTGCTCAAAGTATGTGTCATGCATTAGTAATGCAGCCCAGCATGCGATGTCAGCCTTAAATGTGTTGCAGGGTTCACAGGCTTATATAGGCTGCCTTATTGTTGTCAAGTCAAGCAGGGTTTTCTTTTATGTAAATAGAAGAAATATAAAGAAGTAAAAAAGATTTAAGCTAATTGTAAATAAAGCAGTTTGTAAAGTACTTAATCCTGACAATCTGACTATTCGGGAAATAAACAGGGCGGAACCAATCTGGCTAGAAGTCTAGATAAGCAGACACGCAGTGACACACCGTGTCGCAGTAATTACGGTCCGGAATCGGACAAACACCGCACCGACAGAGATCGCATGGTGTGGAGATCTGCGATATGACTGTGCACGACTGACGAGTCTAAAAGGCCGGAGAAGCAGCCGGTAAGAGAGCTGAACTTTGCAAACAACTAAGAGACTTTGGAGCTGAGTGAAGATCACTGCATCACCAGTTAATTTGCGTTAGCATTAGCATTATGCCACGGGATATGTAGCATACATATGGCGATAATAAATACAGTGTATATATATATATATATATATATATATATATTCATATTCATATTCAAGAAGCCTAGTAGTAGAAACAACGTCTCTGTGTAGTCAATAACTGTCAAATCAAATAAAGTACACGTCAATTATGTTATGTTTTAACAATTATTCTTAGTTTTCAATTTTAACTGGATGGATTATAAATAATACATCAATAAGTGGTGTTCTCTCATTTCAAGTAAAATAATGTCCCCATCTAAAAATAAAATACACAAAAGATTTTCTTTGAAAAACTTGCATCTTCAAAGAAAGTGCTTGATTTTAGAAAAATTTACGAAAATTTAAGTGTGGCTGGAGTGAACTTTTACATACAACATACGTAACTGCTGACCGAGTACCGTAAAGGCTAGAAAAGCTGTGCAGGTTAAACTAGAAGCACTCCACCAAAATGTATAATTCTCAATTATCCATCAGTTATACGTCCGGGTCCGCCTATTAGTGACCCCTGCTGTAGAGATTTGTGTGCCACTGTACTTCAGGAACATGAAGCATCAGTGTGTGTAGATGAATGCGTGCTTGGTTACCAGGTGTGTATCCCCATGGCTCATAGTAGGAGGGGAACACTCCAAGGTTACAGCCACGAACAAAGTCCTCATAGTCCATCGGCAGCAGAGGACTGGTGGAGGACAGGAACTCAGGGTGGAAGATGATCTGAGAGGACAGACAGAAATGTGACAAAGCGTTAGTCACCACTGGGACTTGTCATTAGCTGCAGTCTGTGAAATAACTTAAATTTGCTGTAGAAATTCATGGTTCCTAGAAGGTGAATGTTAATGTTTTGGTACCTTTCAGCTATTGCTGTACTCTTTTCACAGCAGCCATTTCGACTTGTCATTGCAGGGTAAACACAGGTGTAATTAATAACATTGATTATGGCCCTGTTCCATTTAGGTGAGCCAGGGTCCTGGTGTTGAGCAATTTAGCTCACTGGAATGACTGTGACACTGTAAATAGAATGGGACATCAGTACATGCGTGTACTCTTTGCTGTGACATGCTGCTGTGAAAAGCTGTTATTCCTTCCGACCAAATGTTTTCTTTTATAGACATTTAATAACAATGTCACGTCCCGTCTCCTAAGTTATGTTTTTCTTATTTTATCATCGATAAGTATTTCCTGTTTTGTATGTGCTCTTCTTCTTCTTGTTCGTTTAAGTTTTATGGCGGATGGCATCCAGTGAAAGGTGCATTAATGCCACCTACTGGTCTGGAGTGTAGTCCAGAGTAACTATCCCCTTACAAAAGAAAAAAGGGAGTTGCATCAATTCGGTGACCTAAATTATATACAAAACAAATTATGTTCGTCTAGTAACTCTTCTATTACGTCTCCGTTTGCATCTGTTCTTACTCCACCCCATAACGTGCTGTGTGCATTAATATCTCCACATACCAACACCTTGTTGCCACCTAGCCCTTCAATTTGTGCCAATCTATTCACCTCTCAAGGATTATAAAAATGAATAACAATGAACTCTAGTGAAATGTCTTCACTAATAAATGTGGCACATCCTCCTAGAGCACCCCCCCTATCACCCCTGACACGCGTGTATCCAGCTAGTCTGAAGTCCAAACTTGATCTTAACCATGTTTCCTGTATGCATGTGCACCTACATAATTCCAATGTAGGTGAAGCATTGTGTATCAAAACTATCTGTCTCATATTTGCTCTTGACTTGCTTGAATACTGAGATCATGTCTTACTTCCTCCCGTTAGTCCTATCTAAGGTGGTGAACTGCTGCTTTAAATTATCTGGATTCTCTCTGTTTTGGATTTGACCTCCATTGTAGCATTTACTACCCCTGCTATGAAAGTGACTAGCTTTTTTAAGTCGATCATTATTTTACCCTCATTTGTCTGGTCTGGGACTGCTGGGGGTTGTTTTACTGCCTTACTTCTTCCATCCGTCCCTTCACTCTGGCCGACCCTCTTCACTGCCTCTGCATAGGTGATTTTATTCTGCACCCTCACCTGCTGTATTTCCCTCTCCCTTTTCAACACCTCACACCCATAGTAAGCCACGCTGTGATCACCCCCACAGTTACAACACTTTGGTTGTTCATGTCTGCATTGCCCGTACTCGTGGTCTTCTCCACACCTCGCACACCTCCTTCTGCCTTTACACGCTTTAGCTGTATGTCCGAACCTTTGGCAGTTGTAACACCTCAGTCTTTGGAATAAACTCCTTAACAGTGTAACTCACGTAGCCTAAAGAGACTTTCTGTGGTAGTTCTTCCTCCTCAAAATCCAGCACAACGTAATCGCTGTCTTTCCTTATCCCCTCTCGAGTTACCTGCAGCCTTCGGCCTCCTCTTACAGTTCGTCCTTTAAGGTTCACTTTCATTTCCTCCATCATGACTCCAACTGACACCCCCCCAAATCACTCCCTTACTCCACGTATTTTCTTTTTGGATACGGTTTGTACCCACTACTTTAAACCGCCCTATTTCTTTAAACCTGTCCGCTCGCTCTCTTTGCTCTTCATTTCTACAAACAATCAACAAGTTTCCGTCTTTAAAAACTTTCGTCACGAGAATATCTCCAATCTGATTCTTTAATACGGTGGTTAGTTTCACCGGGCTCATGGCAGACACCCCTCTCTTCTCCAAACCTCAGAATGATTTTAAACTCCGAACCGTCTGGATCCTCTGGTCCGCCACCACAATCTCCACTACTCCTGATTTTCTTCGTGCTAGTCACGACAAAATTACCACTTTTCTCCCTCCTTTTCTCAATACCTCGGCTAATCTCATACTGTTATCACTCTCTACCAAGTCAGGGTCTCCGCACTCTGGTCCATTCACAACACAGTTGTGCCGACCCACCACGGTTTTCTTCATGTCATTATGTTTGACCATTCTGGAAACTTCTCTTTTTAGACCTCCAACTGACAGGTGTGCCTTGATGACAGAATCATCTGTCAGGTTCCTTCAACGGTTTTGTTGTGTAGTTTTCACCATCCAACTTCTCCGATCTCTGCAGCTCTCTTCCCCCTCCTCTTTATATTGTGTTTCTTACCTCTCCTCTCGTTTCAGAATATTCACTTCCTGCCCTTGTGAGTGCACTGTGATTGTCTGCCCCGCCCCTGATTGATCCCACCTGTGTCTAATCACCCATCCCTCCCCAGTGTATTTAAACCCTGTGTTCGCCTGTCTCTGTGCCAGTTCGTCTTCGTCCTCTGTGTCAAGCGGTCCAATGATTTTACTAGTCTTCATGTTCCTGGTTTCTCTGATCTCTGCCTGTTTTTCCTCGACCTCGTTTTTTCCTCATCGCTGCCTGATTTGTTTGCCTGTTCTGACTGCCCTCCTGTGTACCGAACCTCTGCTGATAAGTAAAGACTGTTTTAGTCACACCTTATTCTTTTGTCTGGGTCCTCTTTTCCCTGTGGTTTCGCGAGTCGTAACAATAATAAAAATGGGCATATTGCCCTTTAACTTTCACCATTTTCATTTTACATTTCACTAAATTTCATTTGGTGCCAATGCTACAGTTTTGTAGTGTATTGTTTTTGTATTACAAGAAGATGAATGTTTCTTAAACTAGGGTTAGGCTAACCCTAACCCTGGGATGGGCCGGTTGCTTGGCATGACACAGATATAAAAATAAACTAACAATCAAACTGTCAACTTTGTTCACAATATATTTACCTGCTGGACTCTGACAACCTTTGTTGTAGATATGTGTGGCTCACCTGTATCTCTAAATGTAATGGACAGATTACCTTAGAATTAACCGAACACACCCATGCTCAATACAAATCATTCATTATGTAGTCTTTCTCCTTTTGATGAATAGCTGACTTCTAAGCTGAGAGTTCCCACAGTAAACTGTAGCTTTATAACGTTAGCGTTTCACTTGTTTGAACGTCTAATCTTACAGAACAATGGTTTAACTCCCTGATTTTTGACACCAGCATACGACCAGAGTTCTCACTCATTGCACACATTTCTGTACAGACATTCATGGTTCCAAGATCATGAATCCTACTGACATTTTCTCTAGTCTCAGCATTACACTGATTGTTGTGTTTTTTAGTGAGTTTGCTCAAAGCATTGCTGTCTGCAGATTCATAGAGCTGCTGCAAAGCCCTTCTTGTTCTGACCAAAGTATTGTTCTTCATCATCACCAGGAAAGTCATGCCTAAGAGCTTCCCACAAACGGACTCTAGAAAAGAACACATTGATGATGAACACATAAAATAGCATTCAGGATGTTGTCTACCTTGACGCGGTCCTTCCTGGAGTTAAAGAGGCCGATGCGTCTGATGTTGGAAAGGATGGGATCTGTTGAGTCGTCCAGCACGTTGTGAGTGGTCACCGGAGGGAGGCTGTGTCTCTGGATACAGTTTTTGGTTGAAAGTGTAGGAAATTTGGGGTTTAGAAGTGTGTTTTTAGAAATTATAATAGAAGTGTTTTGGAATACATAATTAGAAGATTCATAATTGTAAGTGTTTTAGAATTTGTAGTTAGAAGTGTTTTGTAGTTAGAAGTGTATCTTAGTAGAATTTGTAGCACCTTTTATATTTGCTTGTGAAACTTGTGAAGGTTTTTGCCAAAAGTTGCAAATCCTTATCTTTATATAGAATGTTTTATCGTAGAAGTGTTAAGCCATAAAAGACAGTCATTGAATGTATTAAACTGTGAAGAATAGCCAAGGGAAAGTCAGACTTCTAGACAGACATTTGCAGGTTGTACCCGCGCGAGGGTTTTCGGAAGCCTGACGCCAGGAGGAGGCAACCGAAATTAGCCAATAGGAATTAAGATGGACAAAAGGGGGGTATTTCAAACTGTATGAGGAAGTGCTGGAAGGGCTATTCGCTCTCTTCTTGCTCGGCTATCGGCGTGGAAACATCTGTGTTTCCAGGCTGAGTCGCGAGTGAATAGCTTTTCCGCGCGGATCATATATTATATATTCTGTTAGTAGTGTACTTCATTCTGTAATTGTATTAGCTTCAGTAGGATTAAATATGTTTTAATTGTAAACCAGTTTATGGTAGATTTATTAAGTAGCGACTCTACTGTAGAACAACAGTGGAGCGTGCTCTCCGGCCTTCTCTCTGTGGGGAAGATTTCAGCCTCCACAAAAGAGGGGACAGGTAAGTTTGGATTGTGTGTTAGTGGATGGAATTTTCAATCACCACATTTCCATACCTGTCAAGATATATAACGTTTTGGATTAGACTTGCATCATCATCATCATCATGTCAGTTTAAAGGTTCAATATGTAATATACGACTGGTATTTTAGTTTAAAACATTCAATAAATGCTTGTTCATGTTGTTCATATCAATGTTCATATTCATCAACATGAATCCATTACTTTATGACTATGAGTATAATTGTTAAACCTGTGTAAGATAAGCATATCGTTTGTTTTCATGGATGGCTGAATGGTGCGTCACTTTAAATGTTGCCGCCCCAAGGCATTGTGGGCGGTATTATCTACTTTCCTTTTGCAAAGGAAGGTCCAGTGTTTCCTATACTAAAGGAGCTAATAAAGGAAGCATTGAAGCACCTTTCCTTGGCGTTTAGAGAATTCAAACAGCTTTCATCATGGCGGCCACTTGGATACTTCAGGGTCATTTCACTCAGTGGGGAGCCTTCCTAAGCAAAAAGGACTCTTCCACCGCAGCCCTCGACTGAAATGAGCATGCTAACCAGCTAGTGTCCTGTCTTCTAATACCAATTGTCCCTGGAGAGGCGATCGTGAGTCACTGTAGCATCCAGTCTGTCCTCAGTCCAACACAAGAGGTCAAAGACGTAGAGCTGCTCCGGGTGCTTGTTAATAACACGTCCAAGTTCCGTGTGCGTTTTATAGTTTGAATATTGGATTAAATTGAAAGTGGCAGAAATGAGAAAAAGACTCTCAGCCTCGTCCTGGAAGACGGACTGCCTCGACTCCCCGCCGCATCAGCAGACTTTCTGTTTCTGTCTTCACACAGGTTAGAGCCAGCACTCCACCAGCCCGCTGTGACTTCTGGCATTGGTTTTGTGCTGGCTTAATTAGGTCCGTCTCCCGGAGCTGCTGACGCAGCGTGGTCTCCTGGCCGTGGGGAGGACGAGACCAAGGAGCAGTTTGTTTTCTCATTTCTGCCACTTTGCATTTAATCCAATAAAAAACTATCGTAACGTGACATAGCTCTGTCTAGTGTCTCAGTAAACACAGATGGCTAATGTAAGCTATAGGCCGACGCCTCACAGGAAGATTATAAGATAGCAGCGTCTCAGGCCACGTCCACACTACTCTGTTTCCATTTGAAAACGCATATGTTTTGCTACGTTTACACTGAGCGTCCACACTACGCGGAGTTTTAGAGCACCGTAAACGGATACATTTGAAAACGCTCCTGAGGTCGGAGGAGTTTGAAAACTCCGGGTTGCGTATTCGTGTGGACGGCCGAAATCGGATAAGTTTAGAAACGATGACGCCCACACCCGCGTTCACTACTTGATTGGTTCTTAGCAGTCATGACGTGTCTTTCCCTGATTCGTCACATGTCTATCACGTGACCCTTACCCGGAAGATCACAAACAACAGCATTGATTACCGATCGACTACCAGGTTAGTTTAACATGGACAACTGATTACAGGCAATGCTGACCTTGTTGTCTTTACTAGCAGCTGTTGTCCAGTTAAAGTCTGCATTATTATGGAGGAAGCAGCTGTTAATGGAGCGATCAGTGACCAGCGGCGTTATCAGCCCTACGGAGCAGACGTCTGAAGTCGCGGTTAGCAGTAAATGCTATTCAGTAGGACAGATAGTTAAGCCACCAGCAGAGCTACGAGTCAGAACAGACAACAACGAGGAAGCGAGTGAGAGACGTGTGTTGACCACATTTATGGATCATAATCTAGTAAACCTTTGTGTAAGTGTTGATTTTAAAGTAAATGTGTGTGAGAGAGAGAGAGAGAGAGAGAGATAGATAAAGACCTGCAGCTCTGTAACGAAGTCTGAAAAATAAAACTTCTAAAACTTTCCACGAACTGTCTTTTTGAGTTCAAGTTCTTTTAGAGAAGATCTTAAGTATCAAACACGACCTTTCATTATTAAAGACTACTTCATTACTCTGTCGTATTTTTTAAAACTAAGCAACCAATCTACTTCCTGTTTACACTGTCACCCACCCACTGTACGTGAAGAGTCACCTGATATTAGTTTTCAGGCGTGTTAAGTCTGGACGGAAGTCATTTAAAAAACGGTGTTGAAACTCCGTGTGGACGGAGAACGTTTTTGTTTGAAAACTCCATTTACATTTGAAATCGGTGTAGTGTGGATGTAGCCTCAGAGTTTCAGCAGTTTGGTATGGTATATACCTTTGGTATATACTGTGCATTTTTATTTACTTTATTTTCTTAAATTGAATAGGTCCTGGTCTGTTATTTTATTATATTGTATATATTGTGCAGTTTCCATACTTAATATTTTTATTTTATTGTATAACCTTGTTTGCTGCTGCCACAGACAAATTTCCCCTTGGGGATGAATAAAGTATATTTCTATTCTATTCTATATTAGCTGAATTCCTGTTCCTAAATGTAAATGTTTGGATGCATTCATATAATATAAGTCACACAGATACAAACACACATGCCTGAAGCAGTGGAGTGAGGAGAAATGACCTAATGAGCATTTGAGTCAGTGGTCCGTGACTCGTAACCTTTCAGGGGGGATTCTGAGAGCTATTGATCAGTGCAGGCATTATCTAAACCTAACAATATCCGATTACTGTCTCACATCACGAAACAAAGCAAAATCAGTCATTTCAATCTGGAATCGCTGTCATTACCCAGGGAGTCATTTGTTTTCTGAACTTGCAAAAACGTGAAATTTGTGTTCAAGCAGCATACAATTCACCATATTCAGAGAGAAAGCGTGTGACAACTATCCGGCTCTGCTCCTTGGACTCTCATGTTTAGGCTGGTTTAGTGGGTTTGGAGCTGGTCATGGTTAAATGTTTTGTAATAGTGATGCTTTTCAAAAATGAAATACATTTTTTTCAGAGAGTAAACTGTTATATGCAAGTGGAATGCTCCGTGCAAGTGAAAAATAAGCTTCATCAGCCACTTGCTGGCAAGTGTTTTACTTGCCAATTAGCCATACTTGCTTGTCAGAAATGGAAAATGTGTTCCTATTATAAAATTCATCAAAACTGTCTTCTTCCAACAATCCCCCCAAATCTGGTTTGGTTGAAATAAACCTTCAGGTCACAGTCACGTGACTGAAAACTATGAATTGCTGCTTGGTCAGAAGAGAAGGGTCTATCTGCAGTCTGCACAAGACACCCACTTTACCACAAGACACGCCCACTTCATGACACAACTCTGATAACTTAACGTACTTATTTTAATGCAAATCATGATCTTTTCCTAAACCTAACCAGGTAGTTTGCGGTTCTTGTAGTACTGTTCACCAGCAGGTAGACCTACTTGGTTCGGAGCAGAGTGCTCGGCCTCAGGAAGTGAGAACCGCTCATCGCTCATTGACTCCAGGGAAGTAGAGAAGAGTTTGATTGTTTATCCAGCAGCAAAAATGAACTGCAGTCACTGAGCAGTGGCCCGTAAAGTCCCGCTGAGGACGACATGCTGGACTCAGACCTCATCCCGCTTCTGCACAGAGCACTGGTCACTTGTTTATTCAAGGTTATCAATATGTTTAGGGCCCCAGCAATACACCAGCCAAGTAGATCGGATGAACGGTTCTCGAGATGTGCGAAGGACACACACACACACATAAAACGAGGTTCCTTGCTTTATAGGTAGATGTTAAAATTGCAGTTTACGGTTCAGCTGTGTAAAATGTTTTTTTAATTAAATAAACCAAGTGGAGTAAAAGTCTGTAAATGTAAACTATGCAGACCTGCATCCCTTAAATCAGAACTTCATGGCTGATGTATAATATATAGGATTGCCATGAAATGTCCAAGAACAACACTCCTATTTCTCAAACCCCCAAAATAAGATGCTGAAACGATCTCCCTCAGCCAATCACACAGTTCCTTTCAAATTTTAAAACTGTTCTCCTTTCTGCTGCTACCTGTTGTCATTTCAGCAAAAAACATTGTGACCTTCTTTCAGCCCATTCACCTCCAGTCTTCATCATATCCAGTGCCCAGTCCTGCTCCTCATCTCATCCTTGGATCTTAAGCAACTCCCTTCATCACCACACTAGTGTCCAATTGCCAAAGACTCTAATTATTTCATCTTGCATGTGTAAAAAATGGTCTGAGATCAACACCATTAAGATGGAAAACAAATGATTCCATTTGGTTAGAATAGTTTTTTCTACCTCTAAAATCATTTAGATGTAATGTAAATGTAGTTAGATTTTTGATAATGTCCCGTTCTTTTTTTATTTATTCATGTATGATGAAAAATCCAAGCTATCAGCCAAGAAAGCAGTGCTGGACTGGCCTTCTGCCCGGGCACTATGTCTGATATCCTTCTTTTATTTGTGCAACATGACGAAACCTGAATGACAGAAGACGGAACGTAAAAAGGAAATCGGATGGAAAAAAACAACTCAATCCGATGCTCATATTAGTTTGAACTGAAACCGAGAAGTGAAAAAATCCGGTACCTGAGTGGCGAAGATGGCTCTCTTCATAATGGTGAAGTCGTCTCGATCCAGAATGGAGTCCATGTCAGGGATCGTCCCTCTGAGGAAAGAGCAAACAATGAACACAAACATAGCACATGCGTAATCATCATTCATCACAGAGAACCAGTGTTGATGTACACAGTATAAAATCAATAGATCTGTGGGTTCACTTACAGCCTCCATTAACTTACTTTAACAGCGCATCATACAGCCTTTTGCCAAACTTCTCCTTCACAGTGTGAGCTGTATCCCTGTGGAAGTCAAATAGAATCCTTTTCATTTACCATTTAACCCAAACTCATGAACTTCACCAGCACTGCTAAACAATCAAAATGCATGTGCCAACAATGATGTCAAACCCGAAAACTGGAGCAGCCGTTATTAGCTTTCTATTAGGATGACATTAGTGGCAGAGATTTTGAGAGACCATCCTAAATGTTGAGGTCCTATTTTTAGGTCTAGAGGTTTGAAAAAGTGTCTTGGCATCCCCGATCCAGAAGTCCTTTTTATAAGCGTTTCCTGATGTGCCACTGCTATGGTTAAGGTTAAGTGAGGTTTAGACACAAAGACTGTTTGGTTCAGGTTAGACAAAGATCATGGACATGGTTACATGAATGTTAACTTTCAGTAGTAGAAGGTCAAACGCTCTCCTTTAACCTCAACCTCCGAGAGGTTTTTCTGTGTTATGAACAATGTCAAACGACGTTAGCATTTGCTTCGTAGACAACAGTCAGTATTTGCATGACCACAAGAGGTTGATCTATTGTTTTTCAGGTGAGGACAGTCTCCCAGTGGAGATGCTCTGAGACCAGCTGATCAGATTGTGGTTGTACTGGGCAGCTTCCTGCTCAGAATTTGTGTAACTTTATAGGTGAAAGCAAAGAATAGCTTCGATGTCACTGAAAGTACCCGAGAAAGTTCGTAAATTCTGCTTGGCATCAAGTACAAAATGCCTGAGCTCAATTTTAAGTGGATCAGGGTTAGATTGTTGGCCAAATGCTTTTGAAACATATAGTGTGTATATATGATGTCAATGCATGGATAGTACAGTATCTCTTTATGTTGGTATAGGACTGTTATGTAAACCATATGAGTGCATACCAGAGCTGCTTGCGTACTGCCTGTCCCTTCAGTGACTCCACGTTGAAGTTGTTGGTTTTAGCTGGCATGATGAAGAACACTACCACTGTCATATCATTTCTGTGGAGCTTTGGATCAAGGAAATGGGAAAAAACAGGATGAATTAGTGTTTTGGAAAGGATTGCATGCAGAAGAATTTACACTTGTCCTTTCTTTTGACAAGGTTATAATCCCAGGGAGGGGGAGGGGTGTGGTGACTTTAATTATTTTATTTTAGCCGCTACTGGCTGCCGATTGATCTTAATTAAAGAAACTAGACGCAAAGAAGTTACCATCACTTTATATCTTGGCGTTTATTTTGCCTCTGGTGTTCAAGAATTGTCCGTAACTTCCAAAAAGTTTGATCACCAAATATCGCCGCACAGTTTTGTCGAACACAGTGAAAAACTGTTTGCCTCTTTCTCTCAATCAGCCACACCTGCGATTACTGGCATCAACTAAATAGGCTGAGGCCAGCCCAGGCTTGTACCAAAACATCCCCTAGT
Source organism: Anarhichas minor (assembly GCF_050575085.1). Classification (NCBI taxonomy): domain Eukaryota; kingdom Metazoa; phylum Chordata; class Actinopteri; order Perciformes; family Anarhichadidae; genus Anarhichas; species Anarhichas minor. Next base: position 5,912,350 of record NW_027466501.1, read on the forward strand.
GCTTGAAAGGCATATTATACATGAACACAAATCAAATAAGTGGCTCCTACATATGGAATTGTCCTTGATGGATGCTCAAAGAGAAACTCCTAACACATACATCGTTATGACGTTTTCTATATAATCCCTGAAAAATGCAAACTCATCTCCGTCAGGCTTTACAGTTTTTTGGATGAGTAAAATAATCAGTAGTGACAACAAAATAAATCTTTATTCTACATAAACTTTAAGCACTATAAAAATACTTTTTTTAACAACAAATAACTTGAATGAATAATTTCTTATTTTATTTAGTATTTTTGTCATATGCAGATATGTAATAAAGATTACTGGGTAATCACGGGCCCCACGGGGTGACCGTGGATCGTGGTTGTCCACTAACTGCAAGGTTGGCGGTTTGATCCTTAGCTACCCCATGACCTGTGGCAAGGTGTTCCTGAGCAAGACACTGAACCCCTACCCCTGCTCCCTGGGCGCTTCTCAGCAGCCCACTGCTCCCTATATACTAGGGATGGGTTAAATGCAGAGAATACATTTCCCCACTGCGGGACTAATAAGGGAATTATTTAGTTATTTGTATATTGATATTGTCCAATGTCAAGTCTCTATTTAATCATATGACGAGACAATACCAGTGTGTGTGTGCTTCATAACTGGTAACTAGCATGCAATAGGACCCATCATAATAGTGTGCACTGGGGCCCATCATAATAGTGTGCACTGGGGCCCATCATAATAGTGTGCACTAGGACCCATCATAATACTGTGCACTGGGGCCCATCATAATAGTGTGCACTAGGACCCATCATAATACTGTGCACTGGGGCCCATCATAATAGTGTGCACTAGGACCAATCATAATAGTGTGCACTAGGACCCGTCATAATAGTGTGCACTAGGACCAATCATAATAGTGTGCACTGGGGCCCATCATAATAGTGTGCACTAGGACCCATCATAATAGTGTGCACTAGGACCCGTCATAATAGTCTGCACTAGGACCCGTCATAATAGTGTGCACTGGGGCCCGTCATAATAGTGTGCACTAGGACCCGTCATAATAGTGTGCACTAGGACCAATCATAATAGTGTGCACTAGGGCCCATCATAATAGTGTGCACTAGGGCCCGTCATAATAGTGTGAACTAGGACCCATAATAGTGTGCACTAGGACCAATCATAATAGTGTGCACTAGGACCCATAATAGTGTGCACTAGGACCCGTCATAATAGTGTGCACTAGGACCCATCATAATAGTGTGCACTAGGACCCATCATAATAGTATGCACTAGAACCAATCATAATAGTGTGCACTAGGACCAATCATAATAGTGTGCACTAGGGTCCATCATAATAGTGTGCACTGGGGCCCATCATAACTACCTTAAGCCACTAGTTATAATTCTTTTGAAGGTGTACTTTTTGCAACTTTCGCACATTTAATGCACACAGCAGAGTGCAACTGACCGCAAATGACCAAAGGCCTCACCTGCAGTAGGTAGTTGAGTCTGGACAGTGATTCAAGGAAAATATCAACTCCCTTATTGGAAAACTCATAGCGTCCGGCGATGAAGAAGAAGAGGGTTTTCTCCAGGTTGAAATCCAGATGACTGTCAGAAGGAGAAGAATTACATTTACTCTCCCGTCAAGACATCGTCATTTTCTGAAGTAGCTTGTTTCTGACAATATGTGAATGGCCCTCTCCAGTTATGACACAACACTATTTCAGAGAACCTTAATAAAACAAAAGAAGATGGATCAGAACTACATTAATCAACTCCACCCACCCATAGAAGTGTCCTCTGACAAACTCCTGGATGCGGGCCTTGCTGGTGGAGTGCAGGTTCTGAAACTCGTGCATGGCTGAGAACTTCTTCACATTCAGCCCGTTCGGTGTTACCACATCTGTGCGATCAACACAGCAATAGGAGAGCTTCAGTTGCAGTTTCAACTTATTTATCATCATGTACACAACAATTACAGAGAAGCAGTCGGCAATGAAAATCTTAGATGTCAGGCTCCCTCAAAATACGTATTAAATATGTATAAAGAAAAACACACAAAAGTTTTAATCTAAGACATAAAGTAGTGCAGACGTTAAAACATAATATATAATGTATATATAATATACATTTTAAACAAATTCACTTGTTGTAGACACTAATTGCAAAATGTATAAACTGAATATAAAGAGGAATGTAGTATATGTATATGCATAATGAAAAGTAATTATCAAATGAATTAAGCATATAAAACCAGACTGCTGTTGGCTGGGTGCAGGGTGGGGCAGAGACAATGTAGGTGTCTGAGACACTGGCAAGGAAAGTTTGTGTCTCTGTACTTGTTATTGCAGGGACGGATGAGAGTTAGTCTAACAGGCGTTGGACTTGCCTGGTTCAGCATCCTCCTTCACTTTGGCTCACTGAGCGGAGAGCACACTGTTCTCCTATTGGAGTGCCTCTACACCTCCTCTGAGGTCAGATACAAAGGCCTCATTGTCTCTCTTGAGCTGATGGACCTCCTCTTTAAGCTGCTGCAGAATGTTGTCTGGGGGCCAGACAGCTTGGCCAGGGTCAACTCTTTGAATTCAGCAAAGTTCAGCTCCAACAGAGCCCTACTCTCCTTCAGCAGGTTGGTGGAGCTGGCAGGTGTGGGGTTCTCTATTGGGCTCTCATCATCTTCACTGTCGGGCTCTCATCATCTTCACGTCGGAGGGGACGTTGATCTCCTCAGGTTTCAACAGGGGAATGCCTCTTTCAATGATTGCAGGTTGGCTTCATTACCTTGGACCGTGACTTTCCTTTGGTGTAGTATGTGATGGTATGCAGAGGGTTATCTTTGTCAAGGTGTTCATCTACAAATGTGTAATCTGAACCGATGCCATCACTGGATTCACATGCATAGTTGCTGCACTGTATCTTTCAGCCAAGAATATGAGCTCTTCTTCCTTCTTTCTTTTTGTTGGGCATTGTCGGGGAAGAGGACCTCTTGGTTTTAACGCAGTGTTTCTCCCGAGCCCGAGCTGCTGCACTTTTGAATTTAGTAGGGTATTCAATGTCCCTGTTCTCTGCTCTGAGAGTTATGATGTTTATCTCTGCCTCCTGCTCAGTATCCAGGCTAATCGTTAGATTTAACACATTTTCTTTTCTTTGCTTGCACTATTGGGACACACTACTTTACCATAACACTGCACATTGAACTTTGATCCTCTTGCTCTTGCTGTGCAGAGGATTGTGGGTCTTAACAGAAGAAAAGCATGCTGGCTGGCCTGTGACCGGATGCAGTAGGACATCCTGGTACTTTTGGCATAATGCATTTGACAAACTATGTATTAGGACTTACAAATCTTTTCTGGCACACTAAATCGTATGGTAGTATTGGAATGCATGTCTGTGGAGCTGACTTGAGTGCAGTGAAAAGCTTTCCCACCTGGCGTCCTGTGCAGCATGTGGCTGGCTTCCACGGCGGTGATCTGGGAAACTGTGGTGAAGACATGAGCACAGTGTACCGCTGCTCTCTCCAGGCAGTAACGATGGTAGATCTGCCTCTCTCCCGCCTCCTTGTCTATGTCGAACTACAACACACACACACACACATACACACACACACACACACACACACACACACACACACACACATACACACACACACACACACACAGAGGACGGGTCGATACTGTGTGAGGGGCAATTATTTCAAGGGATTATTTATAAAAACATATTTAAGCACTGAAAGTAAGAACATTTCATTGAACTGCATTTTTTTACAGAATGAGCCCAGCCGGACGAGTTCGGATGGAGTGGCATTAAACACACCTATTGCAATATTCATGCTGATGATTTTTGCGTGTCATCATTGTAAAGGATCAGTCTCATTGCTGTGATATTTTACAACATCAGTGATGTAGTTCAGTATTCGTAACCTAGTTACATGTATAGACCTGCCTCTCGATGCTATTAAACGTCTCTGAGCAGTGACGCATAAAAAGTGTTTTCTGGGAAACTGTAGCTCACATAAAGTAGTGGCTGATATACTGGCAGCGCAGCCTGTGCTGCTACACTAGTTCCACGGTCTGACTGGGCCACTGAGTGGGCTTATTCGGGTATTATTGTGAGTGCGGGTTCCTCTCAAGGTTAAGAGGACCGTGCTCTCATGGACCGAGGTGCCTATTTAATCCTGTCTCTTTAAAACAGAGTTGCATCAAAGCAGGTTATATGTATAGGCTGTTGTGCTTGCCTAACATGTTTTCTGTTCTATGTGAATATGACAGTAAGGTACGAAAGTTATGAACGAATAATGTTATTATGTTTTTGTTTTTTCAGACATTTCTCTTTGGGCCTGTATCCCTGTAGAGAAATTATTTTAATGTTGTTATAATCATTAGCCTATATTAATTATTTTAATATTCCAATGGTTTTGACATTGTTCCCCACTGTTCATGAGTGTTTAGATAACTTGTTGAGGAACAAACTTTGTCATTTTGCCTGGCTATATTTGCTTATTTTTTGGTGCTGTGTCTACTGTATTTCGGAGCTACCTCTTGGAAGCGTGCTTACGATCTTACACCTGGTCACTACGTTTCTTTAGTCGCCCAGAAACACAAAGTAAGTAAATACGGGCTGAGGACAGGGTCTCTACAGTAACAGACACCGCCACAGTGGGTCATAAGGGATTATTCTTTTTGTATAAGCCTGCTCATTGTATGTTGTTCATAGTCATCTCTACATTTACATATATTTATTTGGCAGATGCTTTTGTCCAAAGTGATGTACAGGTACAATCCAAGTCACAGTAGATCAAGTGAATTCTGGATAAGTTCCTCAGCCCACAAGGCTTGCAGGTGCATGAAGGACGGACATATAAGCGCCTAGCTAATAGGTTTATTTTTTTATTTTATTTAACCTTTATTTAACCAGGTAAAATCAATTGAGAACCAATTCTCATTTTCAATGATGACCTGGCCAAGAGGCAGTAGCACAGTCCACACAAGTTACACAAACAACACAGATACAATACAGTATGACAAACAATGGAAAAATGGCTAAAAACAACCTAGATAAAATAATAAACACTATGTACAAAATAAAAGGCAGATTACTGGATGTTATTTGTAAAAACAAAAAAATGGAAGTAAGAAAGAGAAGTGAGGGCTGGTCAGCAAGTACAGCAGTCAACTATAACTTGTTGCAGCTTATGTTTGAACATGTTGAGAGAGGTGAGAGCTGTTAGTTTGAGTGTGTTTTGTAGTGAGTTCCAGTCCTTTGCAGCGGCAAAATGAAAGGCGTTATGACCAAACACAGTACGGACTTTTGGAATGATGAGCCTAATGAAGTAGGTAAAGAATAGGTGAAGGAATGTCTTTATATTTGAATTCATTACATTCAAACAGCGTGATTGTCTGGTTGAGCCTAATGCTATGTTCACACCACAACGATAAAAGCAATCAAACAACCCAGCGTGGCCAGCTACATTGTAGTAAACCGTGTTGCTCAAGTGCTGTCGTTATGTGGTTAAACAGCATCTTTGCTTTGTAGTGGGTCACGCCCGTCATACAGCGATAAGTACCCGGCGTCGGCTCGTAGCTTCATGTCACTTCCTTTGAAAATGTCTTGTAAAAAGTTGCCATGTCACTGGTTTTGTATATGCAGCCTAAGATCAAAGCTGTAGAGCAGAGGTCTTCAACAGGGGGTCCTGTTTTTTTTTCCCAAACATGAATGTGTCCATTATTTTAATAGTTCAGTATTGTATGAAAGATAACAGGTATGTTTATACATGGCACTAGGCCCATTTAATATAAAACACAATTTTATACAATATATATAGTCGGGGGTCCCTGCTCCATCTCTCTATCAGTTTGGGGGTCCTTGGCCTGAAAAACATTGAAGACCCCTGCTGTAGAGGCTCAGAATCCTGTTTTTTTTATTGTATTACAGTAATGTACGTCTTTCTGGATAATACATGTTATTGTGAAACTCTGACCTATAGCACAGACAAACAGTGACTCTGGGAACCAGACTCGTGTTTTTACTACAAGACATTTATTTTCAATGGAACGCGATGTCATGAATCACAAACACTTCAAATCAAAGATGAGCTGGTCTCAACTTTATTCAGGGCTTTAATGACGCGTTGAATATATCTTCAAATTCTGATGGCAAAGACAACATATTTCAGAGACATATTGATGCTCCACCATCACAGCTCGTCACTGCACGCTGTGGTGTGTTTACTCAACGGCACATGTTCCGTTACACTCATTGGTTGTAGGTCTGTTCAAAGGCATTTCTGTTCCCCTTGGAATGAATGAACTGGGAGGTTCCTCACCAATTGTCATTAGTCACTGCCAATTAAACCTCAAATGTTTTGGTTATCTACTCAGGAGATACAACTAGTATGTCACATGAAATGAAAGAAAGATGAAGAGTACTGTTGTTTGTTAAACCATTTCATTTAATGTAATGTATTCAATGCATTTCTCCAGCTCCATGTTCTGCTTTGTTTCCTTTATCCTGGCTACATCGTGTCAACAGAACTGAAAATGCATATTGATATGATTCCTCTGGAATTGCTGTTACAAACTCCTTGTCTGTCAATTATCCATTCAGCCGCGAGTGGCCTTTACCTCCAAACTGACCTTTAGGATGCCAATTACAAACATCACCCTGAGCCCTCAACACACAACTCAACATCACTAATGATGCTCTAAGTGGCTGTAAGAGGCTGTGATCTGTTGGCTTGAACCTTTGAATGTGAAGATGAATCTGGTGAAGACAACTACGTGTGCATGTATGGCTGCAAAAATGCATATTGCTATTGTCATGGTTTGTGGATTTGAATATGTTGTTCATGTGGACAAGCAGAGATGTGTGGAGATCTCTAGGTCAATATGAGTACTCATGGTTCATCACATGGGCAGCATGAGAACACCTTGTGGTTTTGGTTATAGATAGAAAGTCATATGGGGACTTCATGTGTTGTTTTGCAGGTCGAGGAGTTACATCTGAGAGTATTTTCTCACCTCGGACGCTTTCAAAACCTGTGGATTACTGTGGCTCCAAATGACTGTCCAGCAATCAAGCAATTAAACAGGACTTTGTCAAAGTTCCTGGAATGTTGAAGACACCATCATGACCAACAGTTGAAACCAATGAGGGAGTCCCTTTGTAATCTTTAAAACTACTGGCTGCTCAATACTGGTGTTAAAAACATTTTGACTGTATGAGAATCCTTTCAGAATGTCTCAACGTACACAAAGCCAGCCATTAAGGCTCTATGGAGGGTACACTGGAGTTTTAAACTAAGTTCTTGTTGGATGGTCAAACAGCGTCTGAATCCCCTCCCCCAACACACCACTGGATTGGAACCACTCCATGCAGTGATTGGTCAGGTGTTTATGAAGTTGGCAGGATTTACACCTGAAACTAGACTCCCCTCTCTTTTTCCCAAATCTTCATATAAATATGTCACTTTTCATGTGAACAACGAAGTGCAACACCATGAGAAACAGATACTTTGATTGAAACCTTTATGATTTCTTATTAGTAGTAACTGTTTAGAGCTGCTCAAAAAACTCATGAGCTCCAGCCACAAACACGTAAAAGCATGTTGAAAAATCCACATTCTTAAAATCAAGCTATTCTGAAATATAACAAAGCTAGAATAGAAATCTGACTTGGTACAGGCAGATACTCAAAATTAAAGGATTGAAATGTGTTCAGGATCAACTGCACCCCATCAATCTATCCCTTCATCTAGCTACAGTCAATAGATATCGGCTCTCACTTCAGTCTTCTCCAGATCGTTCAATTCGTCAACGTGCTACCAGCGCTTTCGTGTTTGCTCAAATCAATCATTGATACAAGAGAGGTGGATCTTAGTTGGTAATTATTGAAATATTTGTCTTTCTATTTGTGATTGATCATCTAGGAGATCTTGTGCTTCTAGAGAGTGCCAGCCGATCAGAGCTTGCTTTTGTTACAAGCAAGCAGAAGGGACGAGATGTTCTGTCTCCAGTAATTGAGATAAGAGTCAAACACAGACTCCAGACTTTCCCTCAGGAACCCATGGCAAGTGTTCCTAATCTATGAATCAAAGCAGGGCCTTCAAATGAGAAAATAATGGAGGAACTGCATCGTCACCTACAGTAATAATGTATCAATGGCCTGCTCTGTGACCATATTTGTTACACTGTAGTTTTCAGCAGTGACAGTATGTGCATGCTTCTAAATACTGATTAGCCAAACTCTGACTAAGACTTCCTCTTCCGTGAGCCGCTCATTGGTTACAAGCTGATTAGCAACGAGAGAAGCGAGAATGGAGCTGGAGTTAAGAGACAACGTGTATGACCGGATTGTTTCACAAGAAGCCTTTACTCAGTTAAAGTTTAATATTTGGTGGCTAAAAGGTTTCAGCCAATGCATTCTGCCTCTGCTCTCCACACAGAGTGATCACCTGCATCCAACCAAAGCCCGCTCAAATGTGACGAGTCAGCCAAGATTACAAACGGATACCAGAATGCTTCATCTTGTCCCGTTGCCTACAGGTTCTGCATTCATATGCAGATATCTGTTTTATAGAGATTATGATGAACCTCTCACCTTTTCCAGGTTGTTGTAAAAGTCAGCATTTCCAGCGCAGAGATATCGTCCGAGCAGGGTGGCGTGAGTAGAGAAAACCGTTGCCATGGGGATCTTGCGGGAGCGAGACAGAATAACGCCTGGACCTGCCTGCCACTCATGGAAATGAGCAATGACATTGGGCTTATCTCCCAGCTCGTCTGTTAACTGTAAAAGCAAAGTGAGAAACAGCCATGGTTACCTAAAGTCCTCTTGTAACTAACTGAAAGCTGCAGCAGAAAAGATCACACTTTGTAACCGTAAGATGGCGGCAGATGAAAGGTTGAAATGTAGGGAATTGGCTGATGAGCAGTGAACAGCAGGCTGAACATCAGCTGACCTCTTTGAAGAACCAGGCGATCAGGGAGCCCAGGATGAGCGAGTCGTTGGCCTCTTGGTCGTGGTAAGGCAGGCCTATCTTGCAGGTCTCCCACAGGTCCCCCTTCCAGCGGTCCAGGTTCCAGGCTGCAGAGCCGATGTCAAACAGGATCACAAATGGACTGCCTTCGATCAGCCAGCGGCCAAAATGAACCTGGAGCATCAACATCAACAAAGGGAGCCCAGTGAGAGAGCGAACATTTTAAAAGTCAGTTCTCATAATCTATTTCCAGTTGGGTGCACTGAAGACATGCTGTGATGAGAGCGCCACACACACACACACACACACACACACACACACACACACACACACACACACACAGCTGCTGCAAGTAACAGTTGTAGAGAAGGTTCAGTGTCTTTTCTTTAGTAGAGGAAGAATCCCTATATGTGGTCACTCTACATTTAAGATTTGACTTAAGAAAGAGAACAATTACATAGAACATTTGTATCTTCAGCATTTCTAATGCTGTTATACTGTACATCATAATGTGAAAGAAGACATTAGAATTTACAATTTTACCCACATTTCCCTGCAACTGAGCCTGACATATGAGTTACCTTTGAGAACATTAGGATCTTCATCTTCAGGGTCTCTACACAGTGACATTGTTTGGATGGTAGAATGAAAGGGATTCTTAAAGCAGTAGTTTAGCAACTAACATAAGCAAATATGTTGTAAATGGACTGTACTTGTATTTCTCTTTTCTAGTCTTCGACCACTCAAAGCTCTTTAACACTACATGTCATCATTCACCCATTCACACCCATTCATACACACAGGGCTACCATGCAAGGTGCCACCTGCCCATCAGAACTATCTAATAATTCATACAACATTCATACAACGTAGGCACAGCTTGCGGGAGCAATTTGGGGTTAAATGTCAAGGACACATGAACATGGACTAGCGGAGCCGGGGATGATTGAAGGACGACCCTGCGCCAACACTGAGACACAGTCGTTGTTATCTGTAACAATATATATATTAATAATAAACATCGAATAAAAAGTTCGGAAATGAGTGTTTGGTAGATTATTTCTCTGTTGTAACAATGCTTCTTGGCAATAAATGTTATACCGTTGGAAAGCCTGTTTATTCACCTTTCAAACGGTGCCCCAATTGTAAGGAACATGCATTTGTGGGATGAGCAGCACAGCTGAGTATGTGGGTTGCGCCCATGAAAAATTTGCCAAATCTTCTCTGCCAATGCCAAACAGCTTATTCTGCTGTTGCTATTGACTCTTGTTTGGTGTTGTTTGGTGGATTCGATGATTGAAGTCTATCAGTAACAAGGAAGAAACAAGACATATTGACAATTTTACAATTTATTCATTTAACAAACAGGAGCCTCAGTAGCGTGTGGAAGAACCATACACAGCCACAACAGCCTGGCTCCTCCTCCTCATGCTGGTCACCAGCCTGCTCACACACTGCTGTGGGATGGCATTCCACTCCTCAAGCAGGATTTGTCGCAAGTCAGCCAACGTGGTTGTGTTGGTCACTCTGGCACGAACACCTGGTCCCACAAGTGTTCACTTGGGTTGAGGTCAGGACTGCTGGCAGGCCATTCCATCCTCTCTACTCCCAAATTCTGGAGGTAGTCTCTGATAAACCGCTCTGTGGGGGCAATCGTCTTCATCTTGGAGGATGGAGTTTGGTCCCAAACTGTGGAGAAATGGGATTACCACTGGTTGCAGAATCTCATCTCGATATCTCTCTGCATTGAGATTGCCTCCAATGAAGACAAGCCTCGTTTTTCCAGTGATGGAGATGCCGCCTCACACCATCACACTGCCTCCACCAAAAGGTGTTACTCTATCGGTGCAGCAATCAGCATAGCGTTCTCCCCGTCTTCTCCACACTTTTACCCTACGATCCAACTTCCTTAGACAGAATCTGGACTCATCGCTGAACATAACGTTCCTCCACATGTTCAGGCAGAGAAGATTTGGCAAATTTTTCATGGGCGCAACCCACATACTCAGCTGTGCTGCTCATCCCAGAAATGCATGATCCTTACAATTGGGGCACCGTTTGAAAGGTAAATAAACAGGCTTTCCAACGGTATACAATTTATTGCCAAGAAGCATTGTTACAACAGAGAAATAATCTACCAAATACTAATTTCCGAACTTTTTGTTCTTATATATGTATTCTCTCTCTTACCTGGCAGCCGTTGTGGATTAGAGCGTCCATGGCCTTCCTGATGGCGGGGTTTGGCGGCTCGCAGCCCTCCACCTGGGTCTTAAAGTTATTTTCGAAGTAGGGCCCCATCATGTAGTAGTTCTCCCCCCATTCATCCACCGTGATCTTGGCTTTGGTCTGGATCACTGTGTAGATTCCTCCAACTGCAGGTTCACATGCAAAGAAAAGACAGCTCTGAACCTGTTTGTTTTACTTCTTCTCTACACTAAACATTAACATCATTGAATAAGATGAATGCAGTTTTACATTTGGGACCCTGTTCTACTTAAACCTATGAATAAAGGTCAAAGGTCAGATGGTCAAAAGGGCTGACAAAATGAGCTATAATGCTTGGTTGTAACCCCTCATTTTAATTTTTTTATTTGTTTCAAGTGACATGTGGACATCAACGTTTGGTTGTGTCCCATCTTCCTCAATAGGAAAAGATGCTTTAAAACGCTCCCTGAACAGCTGTTGTTGTTTATCGGTTCACTGAACTTGTCATATTGCTGGTGTGGATTGTAGGTGTGGATTGTAGGTGTGGACTGTAGGTGTGGATTGTAGGTGTGGACTGTAGGTGTGGACTGTAGGTGTGGACTGTAGGTGTGGATTGTAGGTGTGGATTGTAGGTGTGGATTGTAGGTGTGGACTGTAGGTGTGGACTGTAGGTGTGGATTGTAGGTGTGGACTGTAGGTGTGGACTGTAGGTGTGGATTGTAGGTGTGGATTGTAGGTGTGGATCGTAGGTGTGGATTGTAGGTGTGGATTGTAGGCCTCATGAAGTCAGAACACTCAGTGTAAGAGTTTGACTGAAGTAAAACATTCTTGTGTCATTTGTTATGAGGCTTGTGTAGGTCGATAGTGATAACTGTTTTTTAACAGGTCAATCTCAATTCTACACGTATATAGGCCATCATGAGTTTTGAATGCAAATGTTTCTTCATTTTCAAAAAGCCCTGGATATTCTGAATGAGCCAATTTGCAATACATCCATGAGGGGAACTACTACGAGACCTAGAGAGGGACAGTGTGCCAAGAGAAATGTTAGAACTTTATACCTTTGACTGTCTGTTGGTTTGGGATCTTAAAAGTCATCTGAGATGGTAAATTCACTTGTACTTTAATCACTCCTTTCTAGTCCTTGACCACTCAAAGCGCTGTGCACTACATGTCAACATTCACCCATCCACACACACTCATAGTCATGATAGAAGCTATCATACAAGGTTTCACCTGCTCATCAGGATCTAAACTAATCATTCACACATACACACCGGTGGCAACCGGTGATTTACTGATGATTGACATACTAATGATTTAATGCACATAAAAAATGGAAAATTAAAACACAAACTGATCTCAGAACTCATTACTAACTTTACTTCTTCCCCGGAGTATTTGTGCTTTCTCGCCTCACAGGTTCCCATGACTGCAGTTTTATCTGGACACTGGTCCTTCAACCATCCATGGCCCTGCTGACACCTACTACGATCTTCATTATTAACATTATTAACCCTATTACCGAGACCATTAATGCACAGTACTGATTTTGTCTCTTCCCCGGAGTCCTTGAGCTTTCTCTCCTCACAGGTTTCCATGGAGCATGGTTTCATCTGGACCCTGGTCCTTCCTCCTACCATGGCCCTGCTGACTCCAACTGCTAATATCACTTTTATTATTACTAACATTACTATTTCATATTACCGATACCATTAATGCACATTATTGACCTGCTTCTTCACCAGAGTATCTGTGCTTTCTCGCCTCACAGGTTCCTGTGGAACCGGGTTATACCTGGACCTGGTCTTGCCTCCTGCCGTGGTTCTGTCATACATTGAATGTGCTGTAATTACATTGAATGTGTTGTAATTAATGTATCCTGTTCTACATATGACATCTATTGCACTTCTGTCCATCCTGGGAGAGGATCCTCCTCTGTTGCTCTCCCTAAGGTTTCTTCCTCTTTTCTCCCCGTTAAAGGGGTTTTTGGGGGAGTTCTTCCTGTTCTGATGTGAGGGTTCCGGGACAAGAGGATGTCAAATGTGTACATATTGTAAAGCCCTCTGAGGCAAATTTGTAATTTGTGATTTTGGGCTATTCAAAAATTAATTGAATTGAAATTGAATTGAAATTGAATTGAAATTGAATTGAAATTGAATTGAAATTGAATTGAAATTGAAATTGAATTGAAATTGAATTGAAATTGAATTGAATTTAATTTAATTTAATAGAACAGGCCATCCACTATCGGGGATTCAATCTCCGGTTCCTCCAGTCCACATGGCAAGAACTCCAAGTTCCTCCTGCAGGCTGTGCTATGGGTGTGTATGTGTGAATCATTAGATTAGATCCTGATGAGTAGATGACACCTTGCATAGTAGCCTCTGCCATCAGATTAATGTGTGAGTGAACGATGAATGATGACATGTAGCGTTAAAGCGCTTTGAGTGGTCGGACTAGAAAGGCTTTATGTAAGTCCATCTACCATTCAATGTCCTCTCTGTTTCTACCATTTCATTATGGCTGCTTATCCCTAGTATTCCAGCAAAAGATATTTTACCTTTTAATTTTCTTTTTCCTCTTTCATATAATTTCTGCATGTAAAATGATGATGCATACTTTCTGTAGACAGACGCAAAGTGTGTTTATCCGATACTGGAATCCTCTTCTATTAAACCTAAATGCTCTAATGGGTCTCCAGTAATCTTGTGCTGATACTGGGCTATTTTGTGTAGTTTGTCAAACACAGACAGAATTTTCTATTTTGTAACAGACTAAAACATGTGGAAATGTTTTTCCCAGTCTCTCAGGTGGCAACAAAAAGACAAATATTGATATGAACGACCATGAAAGAGCCCATAATGACATCTAAAGTGCATCAGAGAGCTGGCGTTAGATAAGAGCTGAGAGCAGAGACAACAGCAGAAAGGCCAATAACCTCTGAACTGTTTGACAACATGACCACGCACTGACTGCGTAGAAAGCAGACAAGCTCAGATTCACATCGTGAAAATGGTTAGACAGATTATGAACATGAACAGATTGAACATGCACATTTCACAGATGCACAGTGCTTCAAGTGCTATCAAGTCAAAATCATAGATTACAGGAAACACTAATCACAATATGAAAGCAAAGAATATATATGACATTGATCAGATATGGTATGTGTGACCACTGTCTTTCAACCACACCATTATATAACCACAGCATGGTTACATTAGCCTTACACACCACAGGATACTGGAGGACATACTGGGGCCCAAACCAAAGGTTGATGTAGTCACTGATGGACAATCAAGTAACAGGTTACAAAACCTCCACAGTCCCCACAGTACAGAGATCATGACCTGAGTATCCTCAGTAGTATGTTTCTGTCTCTGTCTTAAGTCAAGGCTTAAGTCAAATCAAGGTATCATCACAAACCCACTTTCACCTTAACTTCATGTCCAGGGATTGATTTATTCAGTTTGTCAAATGTTTCCATGTTAGTGCCTTTGATTTCATTGTTGACACATGTTAGTATCAGGAGGCCAAACCGGCCGGTGATAGCTGTTCCTCTTCCACCACTTATCTGCAGCTTAATGTTTAACTCTTCAGAGGGAACTGATGCTCACTGCATTTCAATATTTGCTCTTTAAGGGGTAAAGAGGCAGTTTACACAAAGTAATACTAACACTACCAGAGTTTTACTGTTATGCAGTCAGAGAAATCTTCAGTTTCCTCCCAAAGTCAATTCATGTTTTCATTTCCTTTGATCTTACACCTATACTGTATCAACATACTTAATCAGGACATGACCACTTGTTTCAAGTAGAGTGAAATAAAAAAGAAAGATGTAATTTTCAGTATTCTGAACGAAGGCCTTCTGTAGTTGAACTCATGCTGACTGCATGGATGCATCAATTCAAACATGTCATTTATTTTGGTAATGTGTGCATCATCACACTTGTGATCTGACCTTTGTTG